>NC_054707.1:54606231-54906231 GCF_016097555.1 Gigantopelta aegis | reverse complement strand
TATAGACGTAAAAAAAATCACAACTAACCACTGACCATTGAAAAACTACCATGAAACATAGGCTAGCTACGTATTTTAACAAATACAAAGTTAAAGTTTGTTTTTGTTTAATGACATCACTAGAGCACATTGATTTATTAATCATCGGCTTTTGGTTATCAAACATTTGGTAATTCTGACATATAGTCATAGACAGGAGACCAACTAAATTTTTCTATTAGCAGCAAGGAATCTTTTATATGCACCATTCCACAGACAGGACAGTGCATACCAGTTGTGAACAAATATAAAGACACTAATTATTGAGGTGATTGGCTGATATTTTATTTTGTAAATATATAAAACAAATTTAAAGGAAAAAAAAATACTATTATTAAAAAAAGAACTGAGCTAGTCAAGGCAGTTTTAACAATCGGGTTACAGTTAACGGGTAGTCTCCACTGTCACACTTTAACTAATAATAATGGCATGTGTTTGTATTTGAATCAACAAGTTCTGTTTGTCGTTTCTGTAAAAATATTTATTACATTTATCTCTGGTTGCTTGAGAACCAAACTCAGTAATTTGTTTTGTTGAAAATGGGTCATGTAAGCCACCATTAAATGTCCTGTCAGGGGCTCATTACAGAATGTGATTGTCAAAGTTTGTGTCAGAAAGTACTCGTCTTATCACTAGTTATATATTGCCTGGCCTGCCACGGGTCACCGAATCTTGACTCATTTTACACCATGCCAAGTTACGATTAGTAAGTGACATATACTTTGTAGCATTCTCATTTGCATTAGCAAACCATTACCATATGGTCTAAACTGGTGGGAAAAACCCTTGATACTCAGTTTTGGATAAGTTTTCATTTTTTGTTCATTATTATGTTTATGGTTCAAGCATGTTGTCCTGGACACACACCTCAGTTGTTAGGCCTGTCTGTCCAGGACAGGGATTAGTGGTTAGTTGTTGGTTATTCAAATAATATATATATATATATATATACACACACACACACACACACACATATATACACACACACACACACACAGTGAATCCCCTCTAAACTGTACACCCTTGGGATCAAGTAAAAACTCCAGTTTTATGGCATATCTGGTTTAGAGATGTCATATTCTATAATGCTACTTAACAAGTGACTGTGAAAAACATTAAGCTGTTTAAAACTTGCTCTCGGTGGAGCCAGTACTGGAATGCAAAATAACACCTCAGCATATTTTAAACTACAGATCTGATGTCTGACAATATTTTAACATATGGTGTAAAAAGTGAGAGAGAAATTAATTGAATAAGAAGTGTGTGGCCTTTTCTGTGTTCTGAAAGTCGAAGAAAACAGAAACATTCTTCAGGTCATATTAGTTTGTTATGTTTAACGACACCACTAGAGAAACATTGATTTATTAATAATTGCCTATTGGATATCAAACATTTGGTAATTCTGACAGAGAGTAAACCTGCTAAATTTTTCCATTAGTAGCAAGGGATCTTTTATATGCGCCATCCCATAGACAGGATAGTACATACCACGGCCTTTGATTTACCAGTCGTGGTGCACTGGCTGGAAAGAAAAATAGCACAATGGGATCACCGACGTGAATTGATCTCAGATTGACCATACATCGAGCAAACGCTGTACCAAACGGCTACATCCCGCCCTGCAGATCATATTATAACATGTTGTGTTCTTCTGCAGTGTTGATGGTGCGTTACATATGAGTAGACACTGCACACATGACTCTAACCTTTGTTACCAAGTCCATTTTTATCTAGCCTATAGAGTCGGAAGAGATTCACACATACTTCCACATGAGTCAATATGGAAAGTTATTTCTGGTACACTAGTTACAAAAAAATAACTATGGGATACATATATTTGTAATGAGCTGTTCACTGTGGTACTGATGGCAAAATTCAGGCCAAAAAAATTCAGAATTTGCGTAACCCATTATGACCATGAAAATGTAATGTAAAATAGTTAATGTAAAACTATACTTTTGTTCAGAGTGTGTGAAAGAAACATACTATAGTCTATATTAATAGTATTAATATAAATAATAATATTCAAATTTGCACACTGTCTGAAGTAAACATATATTTTTATCTAGTGTACAAATACTAAAACCAGTCATGTTAATAACATTTAACTAGAGGAAGAATTTTTGTGTGGTGGTCTTTTTTTTCTTTCTTGCTTTTTGGGTTCTTTTTTTTGTTTAGTTTTTTGGGTTTTTTGTTAATATAATGGCAGATATTTGATAGTTTGTGCAAGTTTTAAGTGAAAGTTCAGGTGCACATGCAGGATTTCTGAAAAGGGGGTTCAAATATGATGACTGATCTCTCCTGTTACACAGAACAGTTAATATAATCACGTTTCCCTTTAAAGGTTATGGTTGGTTTTCAAAAAGAGGGGGGTCGGGACCTCTGGACACACACACACACACATACACACACCCAAAAAATATCTGCTACTGAAGTTTTATGATTTTTGGGTTGCTTTTTTTAATCACACTTCAGCGTTTGGATTTGAAACCCACAAGTGAGTGCATTGCACCACCCACGAGACCTAGACTAGGATGAACTGAACTGTTGTTTAGCTAGTGTGTGAATAGGTGGTTGCACATTTTCATGGAATAAATCTAATGTTCACAAAATATTTGTTATGGAATAAACCAAATCTCTATTGATTATATAACTTTTAATTATTTGTGTATTAAGTGGACTAACCATATTCAATACAGATTCTGTTAATTCCATCAAAATATTTTCTGAACATCTGATTTATTCTATCAAAATGTGCAAGCACCTAGATTTATTCTAACAAAATGTGCAAGCACCTAGATTTATTCTAACAAAATATTTTCTAAACATCTGATTTATTCTATCAAAATGTGCAAGCACCTAGATTTATTCTATCAAAATGTGCAAGCACCTAGATTTATTCTAACAAAATGTGCAAGCACCTAGATTTATTCTATCAAAATGTGCAAGCACCTAGATTTATTCTATCAAAATGTGCAAGCACCTAGATTTATTCTATCAAAATGTGCAAGCACCTAGATTTATTCTATCAAAATGTGCAAGCACCTAGATATATTTTATCAAAATTTGCAAGCACCTAGATTTATTCTATCAAAATGTGCAAGCACCTAGATTTATTCTATCAAAATGTGCAAGCACCTAGATTTTATTTGGACTGACCTGCTATAATGGTATAATCAAGTTTAATAGTATACTATAAAAGTTTATAAGTTTGTTTTGTTTGATGACACCTCTGGAGCACGTTGATTATTAATCATCGGCTGTTGGATGTCAAACATTTGGTAATTTTGACATATGGTCCTAGAGAGGAAACCTGCTAAATTGTTCCATTATTAACAAGGGTCATTTGTATGCACAATTCCACAGAAAACAGTACAGGATAACACATACCATGGCTTTTGATATACCAGTCATATAGAGGAACCCCGCTATATTTCTCCATTAGTAGCAAGGGGTCTGTTATATGCACCGTCCCACAGATAGGATAGCATGTACCACAGCCTTTGATATGCTAGTCGTGGTGCACTGGCTTGAATGAGAAATAGCCTAACGGGCCCACCGACTGGGATCGATCTCAGACTGACCGCGCATCAAGCGAGCACTTTACCAGTGGGCTATATTCTGCCCCTAGTATACTGTAAAACCAATCTACTGCAGACAGATTGTAAATTAGACTGATACAGGTCATTCACTGTACAGGATGTTACATAGTGACTCATTTCATTAGTAACAAATGTCTTTATTCTGGCCAATTTCTTTGCATCACTGACTTTGCATTGTCTATAATGTTTATTGCTATACATATCTATCCAAAAAAGGGGTGGGACGTAGACCAGTGGCAAATCGCTTGCCTGATACATCGTCGGTCTTGGATCGATCCCCATTCTGGGCCCATTGTGCTATTTTTTGTTGCAGCCAGTGCTCCACAACTGATGTAACAAGGGCCATGGTATGTACTCTCCTGTTTGTGGGATACTGCATATAAAAGATCACTTGCTGGTAATTGAAAAGAGTAGCCAATTGCATCATCACAGTGGGTTTCCTCTGTCAATATCTGCAGGCATCGAAATAAGTCGAGAACGGTCGTTCAGGTTACCGGGAGGTTACCACATGTTAGAAAAGTTGAGAACGGTGTTTCGTTCTCGATAAAAAATTTCAACGAATGGTAGTTTCGTTTCCGAACGTAAACCAGGCAATGCATTCAGGACTTCTGCGTTTCATTTTCTCGTCAGGAATTGCATCGATGTTCGCGCACAAGTCACTCCGCGTTTAAGCATTGTCCACTAAATGAATTTATGTCCGCGTTTTGTTTTCTCGTACAAAATTGCACCGATGTTCGTGCGCACTTGTGCAATTGTAAAGCAATTTTGGCAATCCGCATTTAAGCAGCGCCCACTAGATAAATTTACTTCCGGATTTCGTTTCTCGTATCAATGTTCGCGCGCACCGTTACAATTTCAGAACGACCGCATAGTAGTAACAGGAATTCAATTCTAACTTTCATATAGTTGTGGAAACCTATAGGTTACCAGACTATATTTTGTGGTAACCTGTAAATGGGTTACCAGACGCAATGCTTATTTCGATGCCTGTATCTGTGTTGTCCTTAATCATATGTCCAATGCCATATAGCCATAGGTGTACGGGATCCCATTTTTGTAGTTGGGGGAAGGCTGGCATTTGCCCAAATTAAAAAAATATTCCCAAATCTGGATAACAACATTTATTCATATTAATATTACTACCAACAGCTATATAGGGTGGAAAATGAATCACTACACATTTTAACAAGGATTACAACTAATTTTGCAGGTAGAATGATGGAAATACATGGTAAAAAGGTCTCAGTTTAGCACATTTTGCCCGAATTTGAGGTTTTGCTCCAGCACTAGGGGGGCAACTGCCCCTTATCTCATACACTTATGCATATAGCTGTAATTATAAATAAATAAAATATTCCTTCCTTTCATCTATAAAACCCCCAACTATTATTGAAGAACCCACCCTTCTGTTAGTCTGTGTAAACGTTCGTGTGTATTTTGTGTGACTCTTTATTTAGCCATACCTCTATTCATATGACTGTATGTTGCAGCGGAACATTGGGTATTTTTCATTTACATTATTTATGAGGCCAGTATTAAAATATGAGCCGATGTACATGTAAATTTCTATGCATATCTCATTTAAAAGAGTTATAGTGAAGCAATATTTTTTTTTTTAATTTGTGGGTTTTTTTTCAAGGTTTGTTATAAAGAACCACATGAGATATTATGGGAGGAAACATTGTCCAACCACCACTACATGTACATTTATCTGTACAATCAACTGGCCTTGGTGGCGTCGTGGTAGGCCATCGGTCTACAGGCTGGTAGGTACTGGGTTCGGATCCCAGTTGAGGCATGGGATTTTTTAATCCAGATACCGACTCCAAACCCTGAGTGAGTGCTCCGCAAGGCTCAATGGGTAGGTGTAAACCACTTGCACCGACCAGTGATCCATAACTGGTTCAACAAAGGCCATGGTTTGTGCTATCCTGCTTGTGGGAAGCGCAAATAAAAGATCCCTTGCTGCTAATCGGAAAGAGTAGCCCATGTTGTGGCGACAGCGGGTTTCCTCTCAAAATCTGTGGTCCTTAATCATATGTGTGATGCCATATAACCGTAAATAAAATGTGTTGAGTGCATCGTTAAATAAAACATTTCGTTCTTTCTTTCTGTACAATCAATCATTTGCATTAAGTACATTCTTTTTATATTTTATTCAGACTCACAAATGTCCCTGTCCATATATAACTCACCATTGCCACATCCCAATGGTGAAGTCATCTCACAATCTACTGAAGATGGGGGATTTACAAAGATTTATGTTAAAAATAAATTTGTTCTGTTAACATGTAATTGTCATTTAATATCTCTTAAATAATGAAAAGATAAATGAATGACTTGTGTTTCTTAAAGAATGCATGAATAAATTATTGAATGGATGTATGAAAGAGTGAATAAATAATCACAAACATTGGCTGTTGAATGTTAAACAAGGGTTTATGAATTAAATGCAGTTTATATTAACAAACACTTCTGTATATCCAATTTTAAAAATAATTTTCTTCTCTCTTTTTCAGGTTTCAAATGGAAAACCTGAGAATGGAACTGCTGACTCCTTCAACATGAACTTTGAAGTGTCGACAAGTGCATCTTCGAACCCCCTGTACGAGATGTCGTCTGACAGTAAAGCTGTGTTTATCGAGGATGGTGATTCAACCAACCCACTGTATGAATTCACAACCAAAACCGAAACCTCCAGCACTCTGGATTCCAGCTATGATGAGCTGCACCCACAGGAGAACACCTCCCAGGACACATCGAACCCTCTGTATGAATTTTCTAATAACGATGAAAACGCCATCATAACCACAACAACAACTACAACATCAGCATCCTCATCGGCCAACCCCTTGTACGACTTGATGGGAAATGGCGATGAACACCACTTCGACGAATCAAACACGGTTGTCACGAAAACCGAAAAGGTTACTCAGGACGGAGATTTTATTGTTACGGAAAGAACCACAGTCGTGGAGACAACACCGGAGCGCGAACAGAAAGAGGTGACGCCAAACAGTGAAGACGACTTTGTGCACATCAACTACGATGAAGGGAAGACCGAGGGGCATGAGTACGAAGACATGACCGGGGGTCACCACGATGTGGAAATCAGAATACAGGCGGAACCCGTTGAGGAACAGGAGAACGCAGATGTGACTCAACAACAGGATCGCTTTGAGCGCAGTCGCAGCCCAAGCCGGAGCTGTAGTCCGAGTCACAGTGTGGACCACACCAAGAGTCCGTCGGTGACCGATGAGGAAGAGGTGCAGAGGTTTGACCAGGAGATGGTGGAACAACAGCAGCAGCACACTGAGGAGGTAGAACAACAGCAGAAGTATACTGAGGAGGTAGAACAGCAGCAGAAGTATACTGAGGAGGTAGAACAGCAGCAGAAGTACACTGAGGAGGTAGAACAGCAGCAGCAGTACACTGAGGAGGTAGAACAGCAGCAGAAGTACACTGAGGAGGTAGAACAACAGCAGCAGTACACTGAGGAGGTAGAACAGCAGCAGAAGTACACTGAGGAGGTTGAAGAACAGCAGCAGTATACTGAGGAGGTTGAAGAACAGCAGCAGAAGCATTACGAAGAAGTAGAAGAGTATCAACAGCATGCTGAGGAAGAGGACCAGCCTGAGGTGGTGCTGGAGAAGCATGAAGAGGTGGTGGAACAGCATAATGAGGTAAGTTCGGTTTACTGTTAAACTGTGATACCTCCTCACCTGACCCCAGGAAACCACTAACCTGTATCAACCCATGCAATTAAGAAAATGTCTGGCAAAAAACATGCCGTGGGAATTTTTTTTAATATAAACACCGCAAAAAAAAAAAAAAAAAAAGTGCCGTGGAGAATTAATGTAATTTCCATGGCATGATACTGTAGGCAATTGCAAGGGTTGAGTCTTCAGGAGACATTTTGGGATGAGGTCTATGCTTAAGGCTGGTCCAGAATTTATCACATAGAGGGACGGGAGGAACTTTTATAGGTATACCCACCACCCACAAAATAAAATGTTATATAAGCTAAATACATACAGTGAAATGATACGGATCATGGCGGGGACCTAATATGTATCCAATTTAGACAGGATCTGGTGTTTAGAGGGTCACATTTTAGAATTCAGAAAATTAGGGATCATAAAACTTAGCTGGTTTTGACAGGATTCCAGTTTGTTGAGGGATAACTGTATAAGGGAAAAAAACCTTAATATCAGAACCAACATGCATAGAATAATAATTCTGGTGCCTTGCCTCCGACCTCCCCCAGTGTGATCAGTTCTGGCACAACCTTAAAAAGCTTTATGAATTGGGCATTAAAAAGCTTTATGAATTGGGCATTAAAAAGCTTTATGAATTGGGCAGGACTCCAACTTAGACATAAGACAAAAACATACAAATTGCATGCCTTTTGAATCTAGACTGTGAAGTTGGAGCCATTATTCAAATCATAAAGTTTTATAAGCATTAGCTTCGGTTTGGTCCAAAATGTCCATTGAAGCTTTGACAATATAGGGCCTAATTCACAAAGCTATCTTAGGCTCTGCTAGACAACAAAGTATCCTCTTTGCAAGTCATTTAGCATTGCACTGCGAGATCGCAAAGTTACGAGAGTTTAGTCAATTAGGCCGCTAGTCTGTTACAGTTTGAGAGGTAAGACTGAAATATAGTGAGCTTGATTACTGCATGATATCCAATATTATTTTTATTTTTTATTTTAATTTTAAAAACAATCTATTGAGTGGAGTATGGTTGCATGTGTCTTGTGAATGGTGGCATGGAATTTTTTTCTTGTTGGAAATTTTGTACTAATAATTAGTGTTAAATGTGTATTTTCTTACTTTTCTGTTTCTTTATATATTCCATGTAAAACATAATTCATTGAAGGCAGAGTTGCAGGATATTTGATCTATGTGTACTGAAGGCAAAATCACATTGATTAAATGATTTGAAATGCACTGTGTATGCTGTCTTCTTCATCCATTTTGTAAACATTATAAATAGTTAGAATTAGATAACTCTCGGTGGATAGACAATTTCACCAAATTACATGCATTATAATATTCAACTCCAAAAATTGCAGGAACCCAGTTATTTTCTAACAAAATGTCAAATATTACATGAAATTATTTAGTTAAATTAAAATAAAATTTAACGCTATAAATGTATATATTTGTATCCCAAAATGATTGACAGAGGGCTATTTACAAGTAGTAGATCAACTCTTGTGCAACTCTACTTTTTAACTTACATTATTTTATGTATTAGTCTGAATTGTCCTTCTTATTGTACTACAATGAATGATAATATATATAGTTACATAATATAATAAGTAAAAATAAAATGGCATGCTTCAGTGAAGACATATTTGATATGATTTTTAGTTGACGTTTATTTTTATGAATCCTGTACAACAGAGTCAAGGAGACAACTCAGAACAATACAATAAATGTTGATAAACAAATCCATCATGTGACAGGTTATATCAACAGTTTTGGTCTGCCACTTACATTGTCGTTAACTATACAAGATTACCAACAAATGGTGACAGCCATTTGCCTATTAAGCTGGTGCTCACTAGACCCTATATGCAGCATCAGCAACTGCAAATATTTCTCTGTCTCCAAAACGAGTGCTCAAAAGAATTTCCTGCAATGACATGTGTCTAATGGTTTTCCCACATTTTTCAACAAAATAAAAACACTTCATAACATATGTGTGTAGCATAAATGTTAGAAACTTGATCACCTTGTCAAGTAAATGGAACCAGCGAAGAGGACATATTATTCTTGGATTTCAGATGCATTATGGATCAAGCTGGAACACTTCCAAAGATTTCAATGATTGTGATTCATAGAATTAACAAAAATATAGTTTGTCAATGGAAGAATGAATATATCTTTGGTGTAAATATGATTTTGTACGCACGATTTGTCATTGAGACAATATTTTTTTCAGTTTTCATATTATTGATTGTGGCTTGATTGATTTGCATTCTGCAATTGACATTGGGGTCGTATATATTGTTAGTTTTGAATTGATTATTTTGAGAGAGAAGACAATAGCAGGTAAATGATAGTGTGGACTTGTTAAACTTGTTATTTCAAGAACTTGCTGTTCAGACTGGATTCTGTGCTTATAAACATTGAAATTCTCATCTAGAACTCAAACTTGCACTCAAAGTTCTGGTACATGTGTGTACTGATAGTAGATATTTATCTTTTATAGCTAGACTGGACTATCCCTCCAGTCTGTGTATCTTGCTATAATTTCTTATCTCAAGGTGCCCAGAGTAGTGTCCCTTGATGATAAAGATTTGGGTTGACTGAATTACACAGATGTTTGATATCTTCGTTTCCTGTTTGTAATTTATATAGCTTTTGACATAATTATTTAACAAGATCAAAATTTTAAAAAACCCAGTGGTTAAAATGCAGGTCTAGTATTAATGACTTATCAGTTCAAATACATTTTAGGAGTCATTGGGTTTTTTAAATAGATATATATAGTTTATTAAAGGAGACCAATAGTTTAAGAAATATTTCAGAGAAAACAGAAAACACCAACACATTTGTAAGAAAATCATGCACTGAAAATCAATCCAGAACTTGATATAGATGCATATTTGATGTATTTTTATCCATTCTTCACCCTTGTGGTATACACATCCATTCATCCATCTGTCCATCCATCCAATTTACCCTATTAGACACTATTTTTCAATTCATTCAGACAGCATCAATGAATTCATCCTATAGCCAATGATTAATTTATCAATGTGCTCTAGTGGTGTCATTAAACAAAACAAACTTTAACTATCGATTCATCCAGACATCCAAGCCATCCATCCATTCAATTCATCCATTCATCCATCCATCCATCCATCCATCCATCCATCCATCCATTTATCCATCCATCTATCCATCCATCTGTCCATCCACTCATTTATTGTCCCACCCCATCTTATTCTTAACACTAACACCCATTCTTCCAGTCATACATATTTATCCATCTAGCTGCCATCTACCAAAAGCAGACATTCATGCATCCCCATTTATAATATGAGCTATGACATAAAGTCACTTAGTATTCCCTGGTGAATTTTTTATTATGATTATTATTGAAGATAAATTCTCATATTAGGTTATTTTTAGCTTGTCCTGAGGGAAACAATGTTAGCACTTTTTAATCATCTATCAATCATTAATCTATCAACAAGGTATCACACAAATTACTTTAGCTGTGACAGTTTAGAGCCTGGTTTGCAGATTTATAATTAGATTAAAATGAGTCCTAATTTCCCATTATCAAAGTTAGTAAATGTGCAATTGGCATTGCCAGTACATATTTCTTTGTGTTATGTCAATATGACATTGATTTTCCAATATCTGAATTAGTAACAGTCATTTGCGGTATACATAATGGGTTTTTGTGTTACATTCACGCGGCATTGATTTTCAATTTGATTCTGCATTCATTGATCAGCAATTTGCAAATCAATTTCATTTTGCTGCTTAAACATTGTGTCAGGTGAAAAGATCTAGAACACTGTAGCAGGCTTACCTCTGTATTTAATATTAGTGTTGGTTGGTTTTAAATTATAAGCATGGCAATTTCAGTGAATTAAGCTATAAACTTCATCATTTAATTATCCATTCATACATCTAGCCCAGCATTGTTTGTATTTCCTATATCAATACATGTATTCATATTCATCTTATATTGTAACACAAGTGGAATTCTATGTCTCCTGTGTATATGTTCTCACCAGTAAAGTGCTCACCTGATGCATGGTCGCTTTGGGATCGATCCCCATCAGTAGACCCATTTGGTTATTTCTCATTCCAGCCAGTGCACCACAACTAGCATATCAAAGGCTGTGGTACATGCTATCCTATCTGTGGGACGGTGCATATAACAGACCCCTTGCTACTAATGGAGAAATATAGCGGGGTTCCTCTCTAAGACTATATGTTTGATTTACCAAATGTTTGACATCAAATAGTTGTTGATTAATAAATCAGTGTGCTCTAGTGGTGTTGTTAAACAAAACAAACTTTAAGAAAATACTACTAGACCAATCACTGAGATACAGAGTTATTGTCCCTTATCGCATTCAAAAGGGTACAGGTACATCGATCTTTTCGGCAACATACGTTTTTTCCAGTATACTTCAAAAATTAAAACATTTACTTGTGAAGCATGTACACACACACACACATACTCAAATTCACACACACAAACACACAAACACACACTCACACTCACACTCACACACACAAACACTGGCATTCACACCACACACAAACACACACACTCACACTCTCACACTCACACTCTCTCTCACACACACACACACACACACACACACACACACACGCATGTGTGATTGTACATGTGTATGTCACTGTGATAATATGTAAGACAGAATATCAAAGAAATGGATCAATACTAGAAAGTTTTTAGTTAATGTTGGCGTTCTGTCATGAGCAATTCGATCACATGATGACTGCTAACATGAATATATGATTAACAGGGACACATATCACTGCAAAATTACTTAATACATAAATGTATCTACACTCTTAAACTGGGAATTAATAAACATTGGAAACCTTTTTTTGCACATAACTATTTTGTCTCCAAACAATCACAATATACATCTGTGCCGACCTGTTATAAATGATTAAAATGCAGCTGTCAGAATGACAAACCTGTGGCAGCATGTTGCAGCTGCTGCTGTTGATGTCCAGATTAATCAGGCACCTTGATAAAATCATTTGACTAAGAGACATGGACTAGCTAGTGAGTAGAGTTTTTCCATAGGTCAAAAAAACTGAGATTAAAACTCTCCTTCTAGATGTAATTGGTTCTTTTAGATCTAACTATTTGGGCACAGCTGTTTTTTTCTTGCTGTTAAATGCTGCAGTACAAGGTTTTTCTGGAGTCTTCTCCTGATTATGTTTTAATAGCTTCTGAAGAATTGTGGAACTTCAGTTTTTGAAATGCATTTCTGTTATTTTATCAAATAAAAGCTGGAAGTTGAGGTTAGCATGTTTGTACTTTATTTGGGTAGAACATTTATCACTTTACTGTTTGTGCAATATAAAAGCCCTGAGCACAGTCAAAAACTTACAAATGGCAATAACAGCACAGTGCAGAAATTTATTATCTGTCATGTTTTTAGACCTCTACCGGTCAGCCTGTTTGTCACTACAGTCTGTCCCTCTAACCCTGGGACAAAAATGGTTTTTGATGTTTTTTCCACAAATAACAAATATTCATACTGCAAGTTTTGTTAAAAGCTTGACATTTTTTACAAACATAAATGAGTCAAACATTTACTCATAGGCCACATTTATGCCAATATTTATTTAGACAGAAAGAAAGAACTTTTTTTTATTTAAACGCCTCAACACATTTAGCTGTTATTTTGTGCATCAGCTTTATCATGTACTGTTACACATCAAGTTTTATCATGGCAATATCCCCACGTTTGGCAGTGGTAGTGGGTTCTCTCTCTCTGTCTCACTCTCACTCTCTCTCTCTCTCACTCTTTCTCTCTCTCTCTCTCTTTCTCTCTAACATGTTTTAGACACAAAGTTGCCATAGTTTAAAATGTGGTGAGATGCCAGTATTCTTTACTTTTTTAAGATATCTTTTCCAATTTCTTTTCTAGGGTTTTACTGTTTGTTGATGAAGCAGATGCCTTTTTAAGAAAAAGAAGCAAGGTAATCATGTCATTATCTCCCCTTAGAAACATTCATATTTAACCTTTAGACTACTGGATTAATTTTTAACAAAAACCACGTTGAGTGGGTACAAGTTTATAATTTTTACTCACATATATTGACTTAAATGTTTCATAAATACATGAAATAAAGTTCATATATGAATCGGTAAGTATTATTTTCGTGTCTTTTTTTGTAATTTTTATTATTTTACATCGGCTAATGGTGATTAAAATTAGGCAAAAAATCGAAAAAGTTGCGTTTACTTACGGGCATTTGTGGCCAGCTGTCCAGTATTTATGTCCATTATTCCCGATAACAGTGGTTTTCTGACCAGAATTTTTTTTAAAACCCGAACTACGATTCATATTGCAATATTTGGTAATTTTCGTTGTTGGTAAAACGATCAAATTTATTATCAAATTAGCTGTTACAATCAGCTATCGATCCCTGAAAATTACCGCGACGTGCCGCCATTGTTGTCAAGCGAAAATACTTGCCGAAAACCACTTTTTGAACTCAAAATTTCAAGGTATTTTCAATTGAAAAAATCAAAACAAAAACCACCATTTTGAAAAAAAGTCTTTTTTCTTTAATTATATTTCCGTTTCCGGTGAGTGTCGTGTGCAAAACGGCGGGAAATATGAATTGGGGAATGCACTGTATACAGTGTACAGTACATCGACTGACGTGACGTCGGGCGAGATATCTCGCCTGCAGTAGTCAGAAGGTTAATACACTCCCCAGGCCATCGCACTGACTGACAGAGCCACCTCCACTGTCTTAATATACTCCCCAGGCCATCGCACTGACTGAAAGAGCCACCTCCACTATCTAATACACTCCCCAGGCCATCGCACTGACTGACAGAGCCACCTCCACTGTCTTAATACACTCCCCAGACCATTGCACTGACTGACAGAGCCACCTCCACTGTCTAATACATTCCCCAGGCCATCGCACTGACTGACAGAGCCTCCTCCACTGTCTAATACATTCCCCAGGCCATCGCACTGACTGACAGAGCCACCTCCACTGTCTAATACACTCCCCAGACCATGTGGCTCTGTTCCAAACTGTTTCTTTTTAGGTGTATTTTTACACTATCTTTCTATTTTTATTTTGGTTTCTATTTTCAAAACTTTGAGAAAACCCAGGTGTTGCATTCTGGGGATTTTCTTCGTTGCTTGTGAAACTGATTGAACAAGAAAAATTTAAATTACTGTCTAATAGTCCCCAACAGAAAAACGGCCTTAACTGACAAGTGGGTGAGCAATAGCTGTAAATGGAGAATATTAAATGCATGGACGTCATTGTGAACTAAACTGAGAGGAAAACTAATAAAGTAATTAGGTAAATTGTTAAAATCCATGGCTGCTTAACACATATTTCTGTGTGTACTACAGTGATAAAATATTAAAGTGAGTGATTAAGATAGGTGGCTACTTAATGCAGGTCAGAGATAAATGGGGGGGGGGGAGAGGGGATGGGGAGAGAAAGAGACAGAGACAAATAGAGAGTGCACTTGAAAATTGGTTGGTTGGTTAGTTATTAGGCCTATTGTTGATATTGTTGATGTTACATTGTGAGAGGGCCTAAGGAATGATTAGCAAAATGATGCTTTCTTAAAATAAAGAATTTATTATTGTTATTAATATTACTAAGAGAATAATGGAAGTGGATTTTTAAAACAGGTTACTGAATGTGTATCACACACACGCTTGGCTGTTTGATCAGGTTTGGTTGTATCGTTACAGTTTGCCTGTCTGAGACTATTCCTGTGTGTTTACACATGAATGATGGATGAAAGATAACTGTTATTTACTCCCTGTCGGTGCCACTCTCTGATCAATTCTGACAGATCAATAAAACCATAGTGACAAGTTTGGGACGTCCCAGGTGCCAATCAGCTTCATGTTTGTCCAGGCTGAAGCCAAATTACGGACTTGATGAAGAACCAATACAGTGATACGCTGATCACCGCGGGATATCGCAGGTGATACATCGTTCAGGTGTGTTCTTGGAACAGCTGGTTTAGAGATATACTACAAATGTTGTTGGAATTTTAACAAAAGGAAAAATCATGTGCTAAATGGATTAATTATCTAGCTTACAGGAGTTGTTCATTGCTGGGTTTCTTACCTTGATCACAGGGTGTTCGTTTTAGCAGGTTTTTGGAGTCCCTGAACAATTTATTTATTCAATCGGGGATGTGCTAAAACCCAGAATCACTGGATGTCGTTGAATGTTTACCCACAGCTCATAAACTGGTGTTTAGTACTTCAGTGAATTTAGACATGTCTGCAGGTTCGTCATATTGTAACTGTAAGTGCTGATCATCTGATGTGTAATATCATAATATATAACACACATCCAGTCCTCTGCTGTTGAGTTTTTTTCAAGTAGCAATATACACATGTCTGTGTGATGAATACATGAGCATCACTAACAAGGAAAGGTACAGTGAATGATATTTTTAAAATGTCATTATTTGCAATGTGTCTGACATATAGATATTGTTTAAACATGGTCTGTGGGGGGCGAGATGGGGCCGACTGCTATCACTTGGGCTTCTCCTACCAAAATAGTAGGAAGTGATCTTTGATATGCATTTTCCTATTGGCATGACAGCACATACCATATTTTATATTAGTCATGGTTTGGACAGCAAAAAAATCTGGCAGGTCTACTATTGGATATATGCATAAAATAAATATTAAGGACATTAATTAAGCTGCAGTGACAAATCAAAAGTTAAAACATTTATTTTGTTTAACTATACCACTGGAGCACATAGATTTATTTTCATTGGCTGTTGGATGTCAGACATTTGGTTATTCTGACATAGTCTTAGAGAGGAAACCAGCTACATATTTCCATTAGTAGCAAGGGATCTTTTATATGCACTTTTCCACAGACAGGACAGCACATACCATAGACTTTGATTAACCAATTTTGGACCACTGGTTGGGTTTGGAAAAAAGCACAATCAGAGACTGGGTCCACTGAGGAGACATAAAGCAAGTCATATACATTTGTACCTTGTATATTAATGTCTAACCAGTCTCCAGTCTTTTCCTTAAACTCAAATTTGTTTAGGCTTAATCCATATTAAATATTTCACTACCATTTGGTGACTGCTCCAAATTGGATTACGATCATCTTCTAACACATCGTTTGAATTGACTGAAGACAACCTGTTGTGAGACAGCGGTTGATGGTCAATTAGCCTCCAGGAAATCACAGTGCTGGCTAGGATTATCACTGCACCAGCCATGCTTTCAAGAATCTCTAATTAAAACGTAAGCTTCCTGCTGGCACAAAATGAAAGGAATATATGGTTAACGACGCCTCAACACGTCGCCTCAACACGTCGTCTTATGATGGCTGTGAGGTGTTGGATGTCCAGCTCAGACTCTGACAACATTCTCTAGCCTGGAGATCGCTGAATTACATACGTAGCTAAGGCATTGTTCACTTTTTATTATCATACACAATGTCCATTGTTATTATTACATGTTTGGCACAGTCACCTCTGGGCAATTTAGGATTAACAAGGATTACAACCCTTGTTAATTACTTGCTTTATCCTCCAGGATTACGAGGATAATCTGAGGATAATCTTGTGTTTAGTCTTTGTGATTATAGCTGTAACATTTCAGGATTGAGCAGCTGATTGGAAGAATCAGTTATTTGTGTTGATTCCTCGATTAGCACATACGCCACTAACAACTTTGTGTGTGTTTTCCTTTATTGTGGGATTATGGGTAACAGTGAGCGCTGGAGTGACTCTACGCTAATGAGTTTGTGTCCCGGTCTGGAGGCTTCGCTTGTTTTCTGTGCAGTATCATACAGTGTTTCTTTCCATCTTTATAACTAGAGACAGGAATAATGTGGGATTATGGGTAACAGTGAGCGCTGGAGTGACTCTACGCTAATGAGTTTGTGTCCCGGTCTGGAGGCTTCGCTTGTTTTCTGTGCAGTATCATACAGTGTTTCTTTCCATCTTTATAACTAGAGACAGGAATAATGTAAACAACATATTGATTACATCTATATGTTTAATTATGTGTATGGTAATGTCAACATACTCAAATATATATCAGTATATGGTATATAATGGTGCATATATGCATATGTTACTACTATGTCAGTAGTATATTTAGTAATATCAACATGTGCTAGTGTTTGTTTATGTACAGGTATTTAAAATAATACCAACATAATCTGATGCTTGTACACTTTATACGTACAAGTTTATATACAGGTCATTCATCAGTTGAATCCGTTAACACCTGAACTTATAAATTAATCATATATTCCTGTTAGCAGTCATCATGTGGTCAAATTACTAAACACAGAATGCCAACATTAACTAAAAACGTTAGATTGTATTGATCCATTTCTTTGATATTCTGTCTTACATATTGTCACAGTGACATACATATGTTCAATAACACCTGTGTATGTGTGTGATTGCATGTGTGTGTGTGTGATTGCATGTGTGTGTGTGATTGCATGTGTGTGTGTGTGTGTGTGTGTGTGTGTGTGTATGTGTGTGTGTACAAATATGTATATTACTATTTAGAAATATACACACATACACAGGTGTTATTGAACATGTGTATGTCACTGTGATAATATGTAAAACAGAACATCAAAGAAATGGATCAATACAATCAAAAGTTTTTAGTTAATGTTGGCGTTCTGTGATTAGCAATTCGACCACATGATGACTGCTAACAGGAATATATGATTAATTTATAAGTTAAGGTATTAACGGATTCAACTGATGAATGATCCTAATGGCACCCCAGCATGAACAGATCCTAATGGCACCCCAGCACGAACAGAAATTGGATTGTAGTTAAAAGGGGTAGACTCTATCATTGATTTATTAGCACTGATGTCTTCAGCATATCTGTATCCTATTAAGTTTTAGGCATGTCTGCCATGGGAATGGGAACTCTATTAATGTGCCCATATCCTTGAAGGTTCAGGCATGCCGACCACGAATCCAGCCTCTGACATAGCCAGTGGGTGGTTCCGGAGTAGGAGGGTGGGTACAATGACTGACTTGTGACAGAAGTCCCACCCAGTTATTTGAGACAGTGAAAAACTGCAGTTTGTGTATGTATATTTTAATTGGTTTGAGGTGTCTTTGTGAAAACTCATTGTGGCTGTAAGTAAAGCTGGGTAACAGTGTATTAACATTGTTTCACTGACTGTCTACATCCCTGTAATGTATTGTGTGCATGTTTGCACTAAGACTGCATATTGTTTCAGGTACACATAACTGTATCATAGGTTTGCAAATTACAGACCGATTTTATCACTGGCTCTTGGCTGTTGGGTGTTTGCAGTTCACGGAGTAAAAAGTTGACAGGTATTTAGAAGTTTTTTCAAAAAGGAAACAATTGTAGGGGAGACTTGGGAAGGACATCTTGTTTGAGTTGTTCTGGTTCTTGGTAATTATAAAAAACACACTGATAATACTAACTCAAAATACAGTGGACATGGATTTCGGGTGAGGTTTTCTCTGCTGGAAGTGTGTGGTTATTGTGCAGAAACCTATGGAAAATGTTTAGCATATTATTTCACCGGCTGTGTTTTAGCTACATGCAATGGCGTAGCCTGGGTTGCCAGCAAGTATTGCGCCCCCCAACCAGTGGATCGTTAGCACTCCCAGAGTTCCTTCCACCAGTCCAGAATTTTGCACCCGGGGCAACCACCCTGGTGGCCCTGTCCACGCTACACCACTGGCTACATGTATTGTGGTCCCAGTGTTCAAAAGGAAATGCAGCACACTGTTGTTGTAGTTTTACTGATAAACAATTTCACTTGGGTGATCAGTTATTTCAGATGAAACAGATGTTCTAAAAATGTGTTGTAATTGTTTTGAAGTGGTTAAAAGCAGGAGTCTTTTGCTGGTTGGTGCTCAAATAATTTACTATACTTGTATTGAAAAATAGTTGTTGTTTTTCTTTTGAAAAGTGGATTAGTTTACTACAATAAATGAGTCATATGATAACCAATACATAGTAGTACATTTGGTGGTTTTATTAATTACATGCAATGTTCACAACGACATTCTTTATTTGGAGACATTGCAGTATTGATTATTTCAGTTCTGTTGACATTTGAAGAATTCTGGTTTTCTCTTAAGTGTGTTCATGCATGGCACCACATGACAGTCACATGATCAGCGTGATTGGTGATGGAGACAAAGACAGTTAACCTGCTCGAACAACAAAGAGAACTGATTATCCCAACTCGGGGCTTATTTCAGTGCATGCTTGTTTGTCGTGGATTAGGTCTGTGATGTTGCTTTTTTGTCTCCTTATTTTCAAGGGACTCTTTTTCAAGGTTTTTGGCGTGTTTTTGTTCGAGGACTGGTATTGATTTTTTATTGTTGTATTCTATATATGTGCTATTTGTCATCGTTGTGGAAGGAAATGCTTCAAAAAAGTGACATGCATTTTAAAACTTATTTTTTATTTCTTCAATGATGAAATTTGACATTTTGGTTTTACTGTTTACTTTTAAGATATTTGGTCCTTTTTTTTATGTTGTTGTCGGCAAGACATTCAAGACGTGTGCTTTAGACAAAGACTTTATTTTTACCGTTTGCCTGTTTGGTAGTTTCATATGTTAAAGGACATCCAATTAGAATTAAGACCATGTATTAAAAATTTTTATTGATGCTTATTAACAACATAAAGTGAGTCATAACAAGCATATATTGTCTTCATTTTACGGAGGCTTTCATTCATTATATTAAAAAAAAAATTATTACTAAAAACTAGTAAAATTCAGGTTTTGAAGCTAAACAAAATGCCACAAAATTACAAAAAATTAATGAATTTATGGTTAAATTTGTCAAATTCAAATTCAGTTTATGTTTAGTGATTTGATAAATGACAGTTTTTAAATATAATTTGAAGGAAGGAAGGAAATATATTTAACGACACACAAAAATGTTGTGCTTATATCCAATTACGGTTCAAGCATGCTGTCCTGGGTACACACTTCAGTTTTCTAAACTGTCTATACAGGACAATGTGTTTATGGTTAATAGTTAGTGACATAAAACTCTAATTTTAGTGACCTTACACCTCTCCACTGGCACTGAGCTGTTAAACACTTGCTTTGGGTAGAAGGTTGTACTGGGATACGAACTTAGTACCTAGCAGTTATGAATGATGAGGTAACCACTGTACCACAGTCAGTCAGTCAGTCATTTAGAGCAGGGAATTAGTGGTGGAGTAGAATATGCAATGGAAATGTTTTATCTAACAATGCACTCAACACATTTTATTTAAGGTTATATGGCATCAGACATATGGTTAAGGACCACACAGGTATTGAGAAAGGAAAGCCACTGTCGCCACTTCATGGGCTACTCTTTTTGATTAGCAGCAAGGGATCTTTTATAGACAGGGTAGTACATACCATGGCCTTTGATATACCATTCATGGTGCACTGGCTGGAACAAGAAATAGCTCAATGAGTCCACCGATGGGGATTGATCCCAGACTGACCGTGCATCGAGCAAGCGCTTTACCACTGGGCTACGTCCCACCCCCAATATGCAATGGTTTTCAGTAAGAGAATTAAACCCAAATAAAAATGCTGCTGTGTTATAATTCATTGAGGTGATTTGGAGTTGCTGAGAAATAAATACCAGACTGTTAATTTTGAATATGTACCTAAAATGGTTGTGTTCGTTTATTAATATGAACCTGGAGGTGTTTCAGAGGCCATTTTCTTCTGACTTTTATGGAGATAGGTTCCAGGTTGGGCGACTAATGTCTATGTGAGACAGATGACCGTTTAATGCAGGCTAAATAAGGTATAAAAAAAAGAAAATGACTGTTTATGATAAGTTACTACTTATGACAGATGACTATATATTGTCTGAGGTACAAATCTACATATACTTTATAGTAGAAACATACTAGTCAATGAGGTATGGTGCATGAACTTGGAAATAACCTCGGTATTTCACAGTATTATTTGAAGTATATGGTACATGCACTTGGGAAATATCCTATGTATGTCACTGTATTGTTTGAAGTATATGGTACATGTACTTAAAAATAACCTACAAGTATGTATTTCACAGTATTGTTTGCAGTATATGGCACGTGAACTTGGAAATAACCTATGTTTGACTGAGGTCGCTGTGCGTTCACATGATTACAGCTTACGGCAAAATCGTGCTTTATGGCTTGCACATAATTGACGTTATGAGTAGGAGATACTTTCATTTGACATGACTCCGCCCCCTTGTCTGCCTGGCAAGGTGACAATCAAAAGAATGTGTGTGAATTTATTGCCATGATTCTGCAAGGTCTTACCCACCAGAATTATGTATCTGTGATAAAGCAGTTTCATCACGGTGTACTCCATATATACACATCTGAACAGGTCACTGTGGACATCAAGTTATATAGTGTGTCGATGAATGTAGTAAACAGTTTGAGTCATAGTACTGTTATATACAGTAGGTTTTACACAACAGGCATAACATATATTAATGCAGTCATAACATAATTATGTGGTGTTTACATTCGTAACATATTTACAGTATATAACACCGGTGTAATATAATAGATATCATCTTGATGCATTTGATATTTTTAATTTTTCTTCTCTTCTTTTTTTTCTTTGTATATGAGGTACACATTTTGATAAAAAAAACAAAAAAACAGACATACATGGATTTTAACATACCAGTAGTGTATTATTTGTTTGAATGGGAAATTACCCAGTTGGTCCAAAGTTAAAGTCTGTTTTGTTTAATGCACCACTAGAGCATAAAGATTTAGTAATCATCTATTGGACATCAAACATTTGATATTTTTTACTTTTTCTCAAATCTTTGTCTTTAGTGGAAACCCGCTATATTTTTCCATTAGCAGCAAGGCATTTTTATGTGCAATTTTCCAGCCTTTGATGTACCAGTCATGGGGAACATGTCAGGATGGAGAATGGGTCCACAGAATATATGTTAATTATGCTTATATGGCATCAGACAGTATTAAGAGAGGCTACTTTTTTTATTAGCAGCAAGGGAATGTTTATATGTGCCATCCCACAGATTGGATAATACATATTATGACCTTTAGTACAACATGTATGTAGCACTGGCTGGAACGTAAAACAGCGCAGTGGGCCTACCGATAAGGATTGATCCTAGACCATCCGAGCATCAAGCAAGCACTTTACACTGTGCTACATCTCGCTCTTTTTGTATGGCGCCTTACCTAATCTAAAATAACAAGGGAATTAATCTTTTTTTTTTAAATGCATGACTCATTAATACAGCATGATCTCCAGGTAAACAAAAGTATTAGAAAGATGACACTTACATGTAGTATGAGATTGAACATTTGATAGTATTAACTGACCCAGAACTCATTTACCAATGTAACATTGTGACCCAGCCTGTTCAGATGTGCATCTATGATAAATTTTAATCATCCAAAACAACTTCATATTTATTCACTTGGCAAGTGTTTGCTGCACAGTGTGTAATTATAGAGATATATTGCCAAGTTACTGGATAAGATTAAGTTTAAACTTACAATACACATGGGGGTTTTTTTCATAGTTTTTATTTAAACTTACAAAGGAGATGGAAACAAGTGTGCACACAGTGTTTGAGAATTGATAAGATTGTGTCTGAATTTCTTGAAAAATTTTGTTTTTGTTTTTATTTCAACAAAGATTAATAATAAAAAGGATAATCCAAGAATTTGAATAACATTAACATAGGAAGTCTGCCTTAAACAATTTTTTTTATTTAAAATTTTATAAGACTTTACAGTTGGAAGAAAAAAGGTCAATGTTTGCAAATTTGGCATGACAACAAACCTATGTTAATATTACATTTCCTTTGATGTTGGCTTTCTTATATTTGTGTCTGTGTGTGCTTTGGATCCGAATTGAAAAGTCTTAATGTTTGTTCTGTAAACCGGACCACACTCCTGGTCCAGTGAATTGAAAGTTGGTGTCATGCCAACGGGAATGGTTCTAGACAGAAGTTGATTCATTACGTTAGAAGTGGTCAGAGACTGTATATTCCATTCACTGACAATCGATTGATGATATTTATGGGGAGTCAATGAACACTGAGATAAAGAGCATGGTGGACAAAACCTCTTCAGGCAATATTCTCTATAATCAGGAAATGTCTTCTCTATCATGGATTGGAGTACATGTAGAAATATTTTTGAAGGATTTGAATATTTGCAAAAATGTTCAGAATACCTGTTAAAAGAAACACATTTCATCAGAATTTCCAGAACATGCAAAAATGTTCAGAAGGGCATGTTAACTTTCTAAAGGATAAGTTGTTAAGAATTGTTATAATAAATTTTAAAGGATTTCAGTATGTGAAGGATTTGAAGAAAAAAAAATGTTCCAAAGGATTAGATGTTCAGATTGTTATAACTTTCAGAAGGATGCGGTAATGTTAAACTTCTGAAACATGATGTATGTTGGTGTTAAAAACTGAGCACATGCTAATGGATCAAAGGATTTGAGTACAAATTCATATTCCAAAGGAAAGTTTCATAGTAGACTTTCAAAGAAGCAACGGTCATTATGAAAATATCTATTGATATCGTGTCAGAATCAGTGTTGCTTCTTTCTGGTAACATGTATATTGCTGGTCCCATGTTGTTGGTTGGTATTAAGACAACAAAGTGTGAATAAATAAATACATAGTCTTGGGGTTTGTTTAAAACCTGAACAATAGTATAATGTTCAAGAAACTTAATGAAAATATATTGGCTGTTGTTTGAGCATTTGTTTTAACATTATCATCTTTGTTTTAGAGGTTAAAGTAATAAAAACCCAATTTTGTTGGATAAATTGAGTAGACTTTTTATCTTGCATTGACAAACAAAACTAACTGATACAGTATAATTTATATATTATTATTCATTTTCTATGTGATTCAGTGCTTTAAGTTGTATAGCTAAAGTTGTTAAAAAAGGAACTTGGATGTCTTCATTTTAAATTAGATTATTAACAAAACAACACTTCGAAATCTCTTGTATATTCAATAATAAAATCAGTAACCTTATCAGTCACTGTATCAATAACGATATCAATAAACTTAGTATATTTCTTATTAAATCTCATTCACGGATTACATACTATTGAACGGTTATCTTTTCCAAACAGTATTACTTACTGTATTTGATAACGCTTTACTTGTGTACTGTAGCTGGCAACAGATGTGTGACATTCTTATCTTAATCACCAAAGAGTTCCTTTGTACAGTCTCATTGAATTTGAAATATCGAATACTTTTATTGTTTGACTATAGCCAAGTCTGTTTATTGAGTGTATATAGACTTACTTTTGTAACATTTGTTTTTGATAGGTTATCTTAAGCAGTAAATTATTTCTTTACAGATTTATTTTATTTAGAAATATTGGATATACTTTTCATTTGGCTAGAATGATATTCTTGCTCTGTCACAAATACTCTAGCCTATATTTCAGGAACTGCATTACTAGGATATATCATTGACATATTCTGTTTTATGTCCAGTGACACCTTTGCATGTATTTGTGACTTTGTATTCTGGTAAATAAAGGAATGTTGAGGAAGTGCTAATAACAGAAATCAGTATTACAAAAAGAAGATAGGAACTAACTTTCAGTAGGCCATTTTAAATAGCAGTATGTTTTTACAAAACTATTTTATTCTGAAATATTTAATAAGTTTGTACATGTGACTTTAGGTAAGTCTGTCTGTTAACCGCGTAGATTGACTAACTTTTGATATCTTATATCTTAAATCCTATTTATCATTTCCTCATCAGGCCTCTTTCATTTTGAAACATTGACTAATGGAGTTACATGTGATTAGCTATTGACGATATAGATTTGGCTTGGCTTGGCTTGGCTGACTTCTTTTGGATAATTTTGTTAAGTGTGACAGCGGCTTGACTGTTGACAGTCTCGGCTTGACTGTTGACAGTCTCGGCATGACTGACTATGGAGTGGCTTTCTCTGGACTCTAGAATGTAGGTAGATTGATATCTGTAATGTGCCTGGGGCAGGTTCAGTCTTAAATACAGGCATCTGATATACACCTACCTAGTGTTGTGTCACCATATAGGATAGGCTTTGAGAAACAGCATGTCAGGTTTATTAATTGTTTATTTTTATTTTTATTGACTTAAGGTGGTTAAAGTATCATTAAAAGGTGTCCCTGGAATGCACTCCATGTGCGGAAAGCTGTCATAAATTGCAAATGAACTGTAGATGTTTGATAGATTTAATACTTTAAACCAGTAGACTGGTTTTAATGCTTTAATTAATGGACTGGTTTTCTTTTGTGAGTGTGTCACATAATAAAAGAAGATATAATCAGGAATGGACTTTGATAAAATGATTACGTTTGCGGATTTGATCACCAGTGGAATGTACAAGTGTGCTGTGCATAATTTATGTATGTGTACATACATGCATATCTATTTCTGTGTCGAAGGTCACGACAGAATGTGTTCACACAAACTCTGTACTGAATGATATTCTTGCTCTGTCACTGATATTGGAGTGTATGTACCATGACCTGCACTACTAGGATATAACACTGATATATCCTGTTTTTTAAGTCCAGTCAGACCTCTGCACTTATTTGTGAATTTGTATTCTGGTAAACGAAGGACTATTCATAGGAAGTGCTACAAACAGGAATCAGTATTGGAAACAGAAACAGGAAAAGAATTGTAAATTATTACTTTAGAAGTAATATGAAAACTGTAAATATAATTATTCAGTGATTTCCTTTTTGTCACACTGTTGTTTTAGTAGATGTGACTAAATACATTTTACAAAGCTTTCTTCAGTTAGCGAAAAGTTGATTCTTAAAGAAAAACATTTGTGGATAATGTTATTAATGTGGTACAGTGGCTGTATTGAAAACAAACAGATACCAAGTTGTTGACGTGTGGTAGTACATCTAATAGTAGAGAAGCTATGAGATAGCAAATGATTAATGTGGCAGAAGATGCACAAATGTTAAACTGATAACAAGTTACTAAACGTTACACAGATAACAAGTTACTAGATTGATACGGATGTGATATTTTAGCCTTTTTATTGGATATCATCTCTCTGGGGGGTTTTCGATAAAAATAATTTTTACAAAGTACACTGGAGTTCATGTGAAATGCTGAAAAATAACTTTCATTTAAGTATGATAGAGAGTTGCCAGCATGTTTTTTAAAAAACATTTAAAGATCAATTCAGGTTTTGTTTTTAAATAGGTATCATATCCATGTGTTGTGGTAGCAGTGGCTGTCAACGAGGTCACACTAACGGTTCTTTGCAGTTCTTCACGGTAGTATAGGTTGTGATGGAGATGACAGGATCTGTGATGAGTTGATGATTGTTGTTTGTCACACATTAGAACCAGCTCCTGTCAGTGTCAGCGGAGGTCGACATGTCACTGTGTTTGTGAGTTATGTCCTTGACTTGTCAGACAAACTGACAATAAATGACATTCTTAACCTGGCGCTACTTTTTGGTCATTTCATCTATAGTTCTTTTATCAGTTTGATGCAGGTTGTTTTATTCCTCATGGTACTGGACATTTAATTTTTTATGAAAAAAATTGACTGATCGGAACTTTCAGGTGGTCAAAGTTTGCTGGTGTAGTGTTTGTTTGAGTGCCCTTCTCAATAAAAGGAAGTTGGATACAGGCAAGAAAGTGTTTGTGCTTTACACTGACATACTTCGTACCGCTGCTATACAAGTTCTGTAGAATTTCTCACTGGTTTAACAAAATACATGTTGGCTCAAGATTCAATCAGTTTAAATTACTGGTAGTTAAATTTAGTGTGTAATCAAATCATTTTGTGGGACAGATAGTGTTCGGTGAGTTAATGTTTAAATTGTAATTTGTGATTGGCATGAATTTTGATTGGTTGCAGTATATGTTAAAATCCAATTTACCATGCCTGGCTTAGATGATGACTACATTATGAGTTCCAAGGTTCAGACACTATCTATTCAGTTTGGAATTGTCCAGAGGTTGGAATCCTGCCATGACCAGTTCATGCACCAGGTTAAGCTTGTGGACCTAGTCTGTGATAAAACCAATAGCACTGTTAGCAGTTCTATCCCAGGACTGAAGCCTCCAGATACAGACACAGGACTGTTGTTAAGTCCATTAAGTCCTCTTTCAGGACCACCAGCTGAAGACTCAGGACTGTTGTTCAGTCCAGTACGTCCTCATTCAGGGCCCCCAGATGAAGACTCAGGATTATGTCTAAGCTCACCAGCTCCACTTTCAGAGACACTACATACAAATAATGGACTATTGTTAAGCCCAGCAGAATCACCAAATACAGACTCCGGACTATTGTCAAGTCCAGAAACCTCTTTGTTAGAACCATCAAATGGAGATTCTGGATTGTTTTCATATCCAACAACTCCACTTTCAGAACTATCATGTACAGATAATGATCTGCTGTTAAGTCAACATGTATCAAATACAAGTACAAACACGTGTTATGTGGATAACAAATGTTCTGCTATTTTGAATGACATTGAATTGGAAGACACTGGTGATGCTTCATCGGTTAGTCTTGTGGGTAATGCAAATGCAACAAATGTGGACAATAATTTGTATGGATTCAATCACGAATTGTCAGTACAATGTGGTCATGAAATAACTAATAATTCTGTTGTAAAACATTCCAATAATTTAACTTCTAAAACTTTCACAGAGGACGAAGAGTCATCAACTGTCAAATACATGGATATGGATTCAAGTATTAAAACTGCTGACTCCACCACTGAAGACACTAATATGACTGCTATTTGTGGAGATGTGGATGAAACCATTGGCAACCCATTCAAAGAAATTGATGCTAAGCAGGACGAGGAAGCATATAAGATATCTAATCAATGTTCAGCATCTAAAGATGATTCTGGACTAGGTGAAGACTCAAATCAATCCATTTCATTTTCTGCTGTTGACTTTAAGCAGGAAAATGGTCACCCATCATTTGACAATGAATTCGGGGATCAGGAAAACTACAATGTTGATTCTGCTAGTCAAAAGGATTACTGTGGACTTGAAGACAAGTCAAATTGCTCTGACTTTGTAAATCTTGAGGATTCTGTTGTCAGTAGTCAAAAAGAGGGTTCTGGTAATTGTGAGGAGTCCAGTGAATTCAAGTCATATTCATCAGTTGATTTTAACCATCCAAATGAAAATGGCAGCTCTGCTTTTGACTCTCAGTCTTGTAGTCAGGGGAATTGTAATGACATTTCTGATACTCCTGGTCAGGGCAGTTTAAAGAGGAGAATATTGGAGGATCGAGAAACCTTGTCAGAGTGTGCTCAGTCAGAATGTGAGGCGTCTGCTTGGAAACTGGCAAAGGTTGATGACAGTGATATCACTGAGGAGGAAGAGGAGGAAGAGAACCCAGACTGGACCTTTCTGTATGAAGACAGCCTGCTGAGTCCAATTATAGAGGAGAATGCCTGTGAACTAAGTTGCGGCTCTGACAAACGTCAAGGAGGTTACTTTGCTAACAAGCAGAACAGAATCTGTGATTCAGGTGAAAACCAAATAAATAACGCTACAGATTCTGTAGTCTCAAACAACACAGAAAATGTTGAAAATGATGGAAATTGTGAAATAGTGTCATCGCATTCCAACTCATCAGATGATGGTTTTTCACTTGAGGAGAACTATGTAACACACTGCGAGATTTTCTTGCAAGGTACTCATAATAACAAGGAGAATGTGTTAACTCGGGGTTCTGATAAATATTCCGAAGAATTCATGGAACAGATGTCAGAAACTCCTAATCTAAATCCTGATCTTGAAGCACAGCCTCATGATCCAACAGATAACACGTCACAATTTGATCTCGAAATGCAACAGTTTGACTTTAACCCTGAATACCAGGCATTTCATTTGAAAAATGAGCTTGATAATAAAACATCATGTGTTATGGACAAAGACACACCAAATAAGACAGTTGAACACAGTCTGAGTGAGGACATGGTAAATAATTCACTTTGTGATGTTAGTAGTTTTTTGGATGTCGAAGCATATGAAGATACAGAGAAAAATAGTTCTGCAAATGGCACAGTTTGTGAATTTGATGTCAATGAAAACCTGAGCATGGAAAACAGTTCAGTTACAAATGTATGTGTAAATGGAAGCAATGGCATAAAAACAAGTGAATTAAGTAATGATGAACCTCTGTCGTCTGTACTGTCAAATACTTCAGAAAGCATGAGTCGTTCTGTTGTAGATGAAACAAGTAACCACGAAAACCCTACTTTCATATCTGTATTTAAACCAAAGGAATTATGTTCCAGTTCAAATGATGTTTCCCAACAAGGTAATATTGAAGGAGATTCATATATTTTTAAGGAACAGGCACAAAATGTCCATAAACATCCATCAATGAGTCGGAATGAATGGACTGTGGAAAGAGATGTCTTGTCAAACACGGAAAATCAGTCCAGCTCAGCAACTGAAAGTAATATTAGGAACAGGAAAATCAGTGAATCAAGCAGTCAGTTGTATGTTTCAAGACTAAAAGAAAAATTTGAGCAAAGTGAAAATACTTCTACAAAAAACGAAGAATATAAAGTTCACAGGAAATCAAATGATAAAAATGATCAGTTTGGACTGAAATTAGAATCAAAATGTAAATCCTTAGAAAACTTATTAATTCCATCTGTTGCTGATTCTCCAGAGCAGAACATTCTAGAAGACTCATCTGTAAACAAGTCTGTGAATGCAGCTCAAGCTGCTAACAGACTGTCTAGGTCTGCAGAACCCACTGACTTGTCTTCTTGTGGACATTTATCCTTTCACAAATCACTGCTTGATGTTAGGAGCACCAATACCGATTCCAGTTCTGTATTAAATAGAGGAGTGTTGCATCACAGGTCTATGCATGATATTAAAAACAGTGACAAAGAATCCTCGTCAGATGTGAACAACGATTTACACTCTAAATGCTGTTTCTCCTTCCATGAAATTAAGAAACTGTTTGAACACCAAGACAGTTACAGCTGTGAGAACAAACAGCCACCGTCACAAGGAACAGAGTGGAAAGTTTCTTCCAATTTTCAGACTCCACTGAGTAAGGTAAATATATTGAAAGTCCTGTTAATATGTAAAACCAGTTTTTTCTCTAGTAGAATGAAATGTAGAACCACATTGATTAAATATTGTAAATGAACATTCAGTTTCATAAAAAAATATCTTATTCTGAATGTAAAATACTTTTCTCTAGTATTGGATTCTAAACTACACAGGGTTTTTTGTTGTAATAAATGTCTCAAAGAAATTTTGAAAAATACTTTATTCTTCAAAAGTTCTTCAAAGAATTAAGAATAAAGTAATAATATTGATGTTAAAATTTTAATTTGCTTTTAAGGGAATTTTTTTAAATACTAATTTCTTGTCCATTTGACAATAAATTGGTTTCAAGTTACACTAGGTATAATTTGTTTTATTAAAGTCTAAACTAGGTATCAACTTTAAAACATGATGTCTGTTTTATTATCAGAAAATTCTGTTAGTTCAAATATCTTACAAGACTGAGCCAACAGGTGCCGTTCACATTATGATTTTATTCAGTCCATCAATAATGTGGATTCTTTACTTGATATTTGATATGTTTTGCATGACGCAAGTCAAAGAAGCTAGATATATGCTGTACTGACAGAATGTGCTGATTTATGGAAAAACAATAAAGTGATTTTTTGTTTTATAACTATCCAAACAAACTGGTTCATGGCAATCTGGCACACAGAGCTTCTGTGTCAGACAGTCCACAATGCAGGGATTAAAGAATGTTTTGAAGCACTGAAGAATTTGAATTCACATGTATGTTTAAAAACATGTACAAAGGATCAAGAATCACCAGCTGTGTGTCTGCATATAGTTTTCAAATAACAGTCAAACCTGTTTTAAAAGACCACCTTTGATGAGGTACCAAATGTCTTTAGAGGCCACAGTATTAAGAGAGAAGCCACATTTATTGATTAACTACCTGTTTTAAGAGGTTATGTAGATTTGTAAAGTAGCCACTTGTTTTAAAAGGCTATGTAGATTTATTAAGTAGCCACTTGTTTTAAGAGGTGACTTCTACAATTATACCCAGTCTTGGAAATACTGTAATGTCATGTGGTTGACTAAAACTGTGGTTTGAGTTATCTCTTAAAGCTGCAATCTTGCCTTGCCATATTATAACTTCATTTGCTAATGCAAAATACAAACACAACTACAGTTTTAATAAACACACAATCTTACCTCACCATATTAAATAGATTTATTTGTTATTGCAAAATACAAACACAACCATTTTAATTAATCAAGTGATATCATTAGTCATTGTAAAGGTCTTACTTATAACATATAAATCTATCATTGTGTTTGTACTGTGTATCACAAAACAATGCAATAGTGCCACGCACCTGGATATTAATATGGAGAAATCTTTTATATATTAAAGGATAACAAAGAATGGTGTGCAATAGTAAGAAAAAATCTGATATGGATGGTCTTTTCTAAATGTTAAAAACAATAACAATATCTCGAGATTGCAGTTTTAAGTTGGAATTTTCAGTTTTAATAAATCCCCACATAGTTCACATACATTTATGCCACATTACATCTATTATATTTGGTAACTGTTGCTAGGCAACATAGTAAATGTGTTTGCTTAAGGTTGTCAAGAAAGAATGAAAAATACTATTTTTGTCCATTATTTAAATACTCGTGTATGTCGCCTACTGTTCATTATGTTCACAACTGTGACTATATTACTTTTATTATTTGTGAAGGATTTTATTTTTTCAATTCTGTAATTATATTGATTGATGTTTGTAATTTTGGATGTAAACTCATTGCTGTAAAGAATTTTGTGTATGTGATTATTTTTTAAAACCTGTTGATGGATGGATGGATGGGTTGATTTTTATGAGCATTTATATGTATTTGTGTGTGTTTGTGAGAGAGAGAGAGAGAGAGAGAGAGAGAGAGAGAGAGAGAGAGAGAGAGAGAGAGAGAGAGAGAGAGAGAGAGAGAGAGAGAGAGAGAGAGAGAGAGAGAGAGAGAGAGAGAGAGAGAGAGAGGGAGGGAGGGAGGGGGGGGGGGGGGGAGGGGGGGAGGGAGACAGATGGACAAACCGAAAAAATGTGAGTGAGAAAAAATAAAATGGTATAACTATATGTATATTACACTAGCATCAATGGTTGATTACATTAATAATTTCACTTACTACAATCAATTGTCACCTTTTGTCTTTCTTAGGTTTGCATTTATATATCTAACATCTTTTGTCTTGCATACATCATGTATTAACCAAAACAAAAAACAAAGGAAAACAAATAAGGCAGAATTTACAAATCCTCTTTTTGTGTAACCAAATATATTTACAATGCTTAAACATATGCGTTTAAGGGGAGGGGGAGTGTTCTTAAAATCGGCCAATATAAATTAATTGATGATAAGACAAGAAAACTTTTATGTGAACAAAATGGCTGTAAGAAGGGAAACCTCAAAGCACATATTTACAGATGGTTTTACGGGGGATAACTTTGTTGTTGTGTTTTTAAAGTCTTGTATGAGGGACATTGTGGCAGTGTTTGCACATGAATGTGTCTTGTTTCTGTACCCGTGTTGTTCATTCCTGTTTGGCTAGGTGACCTACAAGTCTTGCACTTTCATAGCCCTGTCCCCATCTACACCAACGGGCCCCGCCTCGTACGGGGCCTTCGGCATCGTACGCAACGGACGTGTGAGTAGTGAGCTGTTGTCACACTCACCTGTGTTTTATATCTACTTCTATATTCACTTACATGTGTATCTATTAATCATCAAGATCTTTTTTTTATGTGTTACTTCCCTTGATATGCATATGGATGCATAGGGTTGACCGGAAATTATTTTGTTTTAGTTAATTATAAGAACTTTAGTAATTTTAATTAAACCTATTAAGAAGTGGCTAATGTATGCAACATAGTAATATATGAAAATAATCATCAGCCAAATAAGATGAATCTTTTATCCAGTTACTAAATGTTTTTCATCCAATAGCCGATGATTAATAAATTAATGTGCTAGTGATGTCGTTAAATAAAACAAACTTCTGTATCTATTCTTTCTTCATTGTAAATGTGTTAATCTTCTGGTGAATATTTTATATCAGTACAGCCAATGGAAAGTATTTATAGCAAAAAAGTATTTCAGGATTATTAATTTTGTAACGCTTTAAATACAGCTTTAAAAGTATGTATCCATGTTGAGGCAAGGGAAGTAACTCATTTTGAAAATCAGGTGACAGGGGTCTATATAAACAGCTACATGTACAGTGTGTGTGTATTTTGTTACCTGTGGTCTACATATTTCACTTTCATCAGGTATCTTGGATGTATTGGTTTGGCCATCTAGCAATAAAACTTGACATTTAAACAAAAGTACATAGATACTTATTCATCATTTTAAATCATTTAAACATAATACAAGTTTTTGATTCGTCAATTTCTGTTTTGCAATTCAAATTTATAAAAGAATTTTAATTAAATCATATTGTGGATCTAGTGAGAGAGCTTTTTCCCTTCATTTATTCAGTTAAATAAAGGCAAGCATTTTATTAATATTATTCTGCTAATTTAACGTGAAAGATTTTATCTATTTTTGATAGAATTAAAATGCCCTTTTCGACAATATACTAGTATCTGATTAAATTTTTCAGAATGCTTAATAACCAAGTATACTTTCAGAGTATGAATATCTACTGCAATGTGTAATATTGTGCCAGATATATTACATACAACTTCTAATTGTTAAGTGTTGAGTGTTGTTTTTGCTTTTTCACATGTATATTTACGTGTGTGTTTCACATGTATATTTACGTGTATGTTTCACATGTTTATTTACATGTATTTTTCACATGTATGTCTCACATGTATATTTCTGTTCTTTTATTCTCATCTCATCTACTTATGCTATGCTTAAAACATTTCATAATATTTAATACATTTGCTTCGTCATCATATTTCATTTAAGAGATGATCATATTCGTACTTGTATCTCTATATTAAAATATGTATTACTCAACTTCATAAATAATGTGTCAGTATTTAACAAACATAACCAGTTTATAAACAGTCATCTGATGAATTTTGTGTTTTGGGCCCACACTTGTAAAAATTTCAATAAGTCTAGAATGAACTGACTGTCATGCTTATATCCAATTACGGTTCAAATATGCTGTCCTGGGCACACACCTCAGCTATCCATCCAAGACAGTGGGTTAGTTGTTAGTGGTTAGTGAGAGAGAGAAGATGGTGTAGTGGTCTTTCACCTACCCATCGAGTCGTTAAAACTCGCTCTGGATGGGAGCTGATACCAGGCTGCAAACCCTGTACCTACCAGTCTTATGTCCGATGGCTTAACCACAACACCACCGAGGCTGGTAATTTGAAGTTGAGACTAGAACTTTGCAGCAACAGCATTCATTTTGAATAAAATTAATATAACATCATTGGCAGTGACATCATGGCCTTTTACTGCTGACATTTCAAACAGCCAAAGCAAGTCCATGCACATTTGCTGTGTTGTGGATCAACATGAAGTGTTTCAAAGCACTTTAAACCAAGTCCATTTAGGTATACGTGAAAGCTGCCATTAAAGACACAGTCCCTAGTCTGTGAATATAGACATTAAGTTTCATTGATCAGAAACGTTGTAACAAGTCTGGATGAAGATATAATAGAGTAAATGATCCATCTACAGTCTATGAAATTTAAACAGTGAAATACTATCCAAAAATAGACTAGAGTCTGTCTTGATAATCGTTACTTCTCAGATAATGCACTTCGAGGTATTACAGAAACCAGGATAACCAAACACACTTGTATGAAATTGGATATTCTAACTAATAAATTGTATTTAAAATAATATTTCTAATTTAAATGATCAAAAACAAGCTCTTATAATGAAAACAATATGTCATAATGTTTAAAAACTAGGGTCTGTCACTATAATTTGCACTTTACAGATTCTACAGTATCTTGATGTGTCCAAAGTCAGTGACAGTATAGGCTGCTGTTTAATATAAATATTCTATGATGGTAGCAGTGTTCCATTCCTAAGTATTGTGAAATTAATTTATAAAGAATAAAATATTGTTTAAAACTATTGAATGTTAGATAATAAGTTTTACAAATAGGTTTTATGTTTTATCTGATGATTTATGCAGAAGTATTGTTAAACATTCTAGTTTTTTCTTAGTCAAGCAGGATTTCAGACTTTATGTGTTTTTAACCATGGGTTCAGAAAACAAATTAGTCATAAATGTTGACATTAAGTTTTGGTTCACTTGCTTGATTGTCTACTTAATATTTTATGGGCCTTATAAATCCTGACAAAAGTCATGGTTTGCAGTAACACATATTACAGTCTGTGTGTGTTAAATTAATTTGGTATGTGTGTTTGTACTTAACTGGTAATCATAATTGTGTTTGTATCATAAAAAAGAAAGAAATGTTTTATTTAACAATGCACTCAACACATTTTATTTACGGTTATATGGCGTCAGACATATGGTTAAGGACCACACAGATTTTGAGAGGAAACCCGCTGTCGCCACTACATGGGCTACTCTTTCTGATTAGCAGCAAGGGATCTTTTATTTGCGCTTCCCACAGGCAGGATAGCACAAACCATGGCCTTTGTTGAACCAGTTATGGATCACTGGTCGGTGCAAGTGGTTTACACCTACCCATTGAGCCTTGCGGGGTACTCACTCAGGGTTTGGAGTTGGTATCTGGATTAAAAATCCCATGCTTCGACTGGGATCCGAACCCAGTACCTACCAGCCTGTAGACTGATGGCCTAACCATGATGTCACTGATGCCAGTGTGTTTGTAACATATACATAACATGCTACTAATACTTGAAATGTCTTAATTGTTAACAATCAAATTCAGTTTGGCCATGTAGGTATTATAATTATATCCTTTAATTGCATGCAAAGATGGGATTTTTTTTTTTACATTTTTGTTTATTGCATGTTTTTTGTTTGTTTGGTTGTTGTTGTGTTTTTTTTTTTGGTGGGGGGGTGTTGTTTTTTTGTTTGTTTGTCTATAGCATGGTTTGGTATGTATAAACTTTGTGGTCTTAATGATAGTGCTAAAAAAACAAAACATTTCCGTGAGCCCGTTTCATTTTGCGCAACATATTGTGACAATGTAAATGATGTTCTAAGTTTAATGCAAGAACAAAAAATGGTTATGCTAATTTAGACTTGCATGACTGATGGGTTTTTTTCTTCTCATGTTTTAATGGTGGTCTTACATCGCATGTTAGTATATTGCATAAACCTAGTGTTTTCTTTAAGATTATACATAATTTTGTTGGGCTTTTGTAATCATAATATCACACTCCAACAAAAAAAAGTGTTGTAAAATGAATTACGTTATATATATGACATATAATATCATAAAGTCTAAAAAATTATTTTATTTATTCTATATTATATTACATATGTCTGACATTTTACATATTAAGTTATATTATTATGCTATGTTGTAATATATTGCTTAATGTCTAACATTTTACATTTTTTAATTAAAAGATTTATCTATGCAGTATTATAACAGATAATACAGTGTCTGACATAAAATATAATATGATTTATCTATGCAGTATTATAACAGATAATACAGTGTCTGACATAAAATATAATATGATTTATCTATGCAGTATTATAACAGATAATACAGTGTCTGACATAAAATACAATATGATTTATCTATGCAGTATTATAACAGATAATACAGTGTCTGACATAAAATACAATATGATTTATCTATGCAGTATTATAACAGATAATACAGTGTCTGACATAAAATACAATATGATTTTTGAAGTGAAATTTGTCTTACCTTCCTTTCTGTACACTCCCTCCTCTTGGTTCCAGTGCATCAAAGAAAAGTGTGTACCTGCCATGTTGTGTGTGTTAGTGAGTGTCTCACAAGACACTCAGATCTGTGCCTAGCGACGTGCTCACTTACTAGATCTAGTGGATCTTATGTTGGGTACATCTCTAGCTGTCTACATCACCATGTATAGAGGAACGCTTGGCACCTTAACAACTATGTTGTTTTCATCAGTGCGACCATGTGGGGCTCCCAAGGAAACACCTTTTTACATGCACATTAAAACAACAAAGGTTTTCTGTGGTTCAGTGAGACCAACAAAAAAAAATTCACTGAAATCTTACAATGAATATATTTAAATATGAGCAGTAAAACCAATCCAAAAAGGCCTTGATATGACTTTAGACACAGATTTTAGGTTCAACCCGTGAAAATGGTCACTACCGTTAAGTTTAATTAATCTCCAAGCCTGTAACACATTTGGGGCGAGACATAGCCTAGTAGTAAAGCTCTCACCTGATCTCTCTTTGTCTAGGGTCCATCCCCATTAGTGGATGCATTGGGTTATTTTTCATTCCAGCCTGTGCAGCATGACTGGTATATCAAGGCTGTGGTATGTGTTATTCTGTTGGATGATGCATATAAAAAATCCCTTGCTACTAATGGAAAACTGTAGCGGGTTTCCTCTCTAAGACTATATGTCAGATTTACCAAATGTTTGACATACAATAGCCGGTGATTAATAAATCAATATGCTCTAGTGGTGACGTTAAACAAAACAAACTTTTAACTGTGGTTTAGTTGGATCAAAACAATTTGTTGTTTCCCCTTGTCAAATTCACCTAAATCTTGCAATGAATATATACTGATGGAAAGAAATAAAGGATCACACAGATAGCAACACGAAATAATTACTGCATCAAAAATCAATTTATATTGTCAGAAATTGACTGGGAACATATAGGCAGCACATTCAACACTACAGACATTCAATCCCACATTACAACTTGGTATGAAATACAGACATTACTACGCTAATAGTAAATTAAATATGGTCTACAATTTGATGTGTTCCCTTATTTCTTTCCATCAGTATATTTAAATATGAGTAACAAAAGCAGTCCAAGCAAGTTGTGATGTGACTTGGCCAACCACCTTAGTCAGTGTTTCAGGAAGCCACTAGCCCTCAAAGAAGCTTTGGCTAATGTATTATAGTGATATAGTTGATAATTTTCACTAGCCCTGATCAAAAATTCACTTGCTGAGACCAGTGGCTAGTGGATTTGTCAAACTCTGCCTTTGTATTGTCCCCACCATGACCCCTTCAACTTTGGCAACACCCTAAATAGCTGCACAAAAAATAAGGTACTATCGACTATGTGCACTAATCAGCAACTACTAAGTGTTAAATCTTAGTTGTGATACATATAGGACAGCAGGTCAGTAAAATAGTTTAAAAGTTAAAGTTATTGGAAGTCAAACATTTGGTAATTCTGACATATAGTCTTAGAGGAAACCGTCTTCATTTTTCCACTAACAGAAAGGGATATTTTATATGCCTTTTCCCACAGACAGGACAGCACATATCAGTCATGGGGTACTGGTTGGGACAGGCAAAAATCCCAATCAGAGAATGGTGGTTTAATCCTGTGAAAAAGCCAAAAACAATTTGGTTTGTACTTAAAAAGCAACTTCAAATGAATAACTCATGTATTTAAGAATCTAATACCCAGTGGGCGGTTTTCACAATTACTGCTTGTTGATGCTCCAGTTTTCTAGCAGTATTTTAATCAGTAACTATATTACCTGTTAAACCTAAGTCTTCTTATACAGATACATGGAGGTTACCAGGCATATTATCTAGAAAGATTTGGGTCTATGTGTAAATTTAATATTTCGTGTATCATTGGCATTGAAATGGAAAAACCACCAACCTTTAAGCCTTATATTAAAAAACAAACTGACATGGTAATTCCCAGTTGGTAGATATTAGGATTACTGTATATATGTGATACAGAACATGATATACAACACACATACACACACATGCACCTTAGAGAGCCTCTTGATAGATAGATTTACCTGACACCCACTCTTCCACATGTATATTGTACGTAGAGAAAACACTGAGATGGGAAAGTGCCTCAGCTAACAAGTGGCATCCAATCACCTTGTTTTCCTTCAATTAGTACACTAGATCTACAATTAGTACACCATTGGTGCAACAAACTCTGCGACTCTCATCGGTGGAGAATCTTCATACGCATTACCTTGTGTTGTAATTCCTTCCTGGGTTTTTTTCTGTCTCCCAGCCCTAATTCCCAGATTTTTTTACAACTTCACCGGCAATATTGAAACAGCGTCGTTAAGGTGTACATTTGCTAACATTGTTAGAAATGAATCGTTGGAGTACTGGTAGTATGTTGATGAAGACATCTTATAATTTTTCACAGGAGGAGGAAGTTATTCAAGATGGACAGACAGTGTTTCGAGCTAAAGATGAGAAAAGATACTCAGGTAAGTTTAATAATTCCTTTTTAATTGATGTTTTGACTATATATATATATATATATATATATATATATATATATATATATATATATATATATATATATATATAATGTACGTATATATAAAGATTGCTATCATTGTATCTCCAAGAAGAATAAGAGTTAACATTGAGTTATCTCCCTTGGTGGATGTACATGCATTATTCCAGAAGGTGTGTTTATTCAAATGCTGAGACGGGACAATGAATAATGTATAATAGTATTTTCACCTTATTCAAACTACGATGTGCAGAGATATATATTATGGAGACTGGTTGGGGAGAATAAGGTTTATTTAAGATGCAATGGATTGTAGGATCATTTGTGCTCAATGAACTTGAGCCTGATATATGGAACATCAAAGAGCATGGTATGTCCTGTCCTGTCCTGTCCATGGTAATGTGCATATAAAAGATTCACTGCAGCTTTTTGGAAAGATCAGTATGTGGTAGAGCTGCAGGTTTCTTCTCTTGTCTACCAATTGTTGAATGAACCATGTGTTAGAAACCAAATAACCATGGTTTAAAATAGCCATGGTTCAGGTGTTATTAAATAAAAAAAATCCCTTCATTTCATTATCAGTATTTTATAACACTAGATTTTCTCTTTAACATTACATAATGTTCCTGTGACTACCCCATTACCACTCTACTGTGACTCTTTAACATTACATACTGTCCCTGTGACTACCCCATTACCACTCCGGTGTGACTCTTTAACATTACATACTGTTCCTGTGACTACCCCATTACCACTCCGCTGTGACTTTTTAACATTACATACTGTTCCTGTGACTACCTCATTACCACTTGGCCGTGACTCTTTAACATTACATAATGTTCCTGTGTCTACCCCATTACCACTCTGCTGTGACTCTTTAACATTACATACTGTTCCTGTGACTACCTCATTACCACTTGGCCGTGACTCTTTAACATTACATACTGTTCCTGTGACTACCCCATTACCACTCCGCTGTGTCTCTTTAACATTACATACTGTTCCTGTGACTACCTCATTACCACTTGGCCGTGACTCTTTAACATTACATACTGTTCCTGTGTCTACCCCATTACCACTTCGCTGTGACTCTTTAACATTACATAATGTTCCTGTAACACCCCATTACCACTCCGCTGTGACTCTTTAACATTACATACTGTTCCTGCGACTACCCCATTACCACTCCGCTGTGCCTCTTTAACATTACATACTGTTCCTGTGACCACCCCATTACCACTTCGCTGTGACTCTTTAACATTACATAATGTTCCTGTAACACCCCATTACCACTCTGCTGTGACTCTTTAACATTACATACTGTTCCTGTGACTACCCCATTACCACTCGGCCGTGACTCTTTAACATTACATACTGTTCCTGTGACTACCTCATTACCACTTGGCCGTGACTCTTTAACATTACATACTGTTCCTGTGACTACCCCATTACCACTCCGCTGTGACTCTTTAACATTACATACTGTTCCTGTGACTACCCCATTACCACTCTGCTGTGACTTTTTAACATTACATACTGTTCCTGTGACTACCCCATTACCACTCGGCCGTGACTCTTTAACATTACATACTGTTCCTGTGACTACCTCATTACCACTTGGCCGTGACTCTTTTAACATTACATACTGTTCCTGTGACTACCCCATTACCACTCCGCTGTGACTCTTTAACATTACATACTGTTCCTGTGACTACCCCATTACCACTCGGCCGTGACTCTTTAACATTACATACTGTTCCTGTGACTACCTCATTACCACTTGGCCGTGACTTTTTAACATTACATACTGTTCCTGTGACTACCCCATTACCACTCCGCTGTGACTCTTTAACATTACATACTGTTCCTGTGACTACCCCATTACCACTCCGCTGTGACTCTTTAACATTACATACTGTTCCTGTGACTACCCCATTACCACTCCGCTGTGACTCTTTAAACATTACATACTGTTCCTGTGACTACCCCATTACCACTCGGCCGTGACTCTTTAACATTACATACTGTTCCTGTGACTACCTCATTACCACTTGGCCGTGACTCTTTAACATTACATACTGTTCCTGTGACTACTTCATTACCACTCCGCTGTGACTCTTTAACATTACCCCATTGGGCTATTTCTCGTTCCAGCCAGTGCACCACGACTGGTATATCAAAGGCTGTGGTATGTGCTATCCTGTCTGTGGAATGGTGCATATAAAAGATCCCTTGCTACTAATGAAAATTTTTTGCGGGTTTCCTCTCTATTACTGTGTCAACAAATGATCATATGTTTGACATCCAATAGCCGATGATTACTAAATCAGTGTGCTCTAGCGGTGTCGTTAAACAAAACAAACTTTACTTTAACATTACATAATGTTTCTGTGACTACCCCATTACCACTCCACTGTGACAGACATATATCATTTACTACTTTGACGTGTACATTATTTTAAAATGAAACTTGTTAAATGTTACTACCAGGTAGACTTTAACATTTGTACTTTGACCTATTTATATTATTATTATTATTATATTTTGTATTCACGAGCAGGATACTAGTACTTACTGCCCACTGGGTTCTTTTTCAGTGTATTTAAAAGCTTATGTGTATTTCTTTCAATGAAAACATTCATGGTTAGTTGTCAAGCCATTAACATGAATGTACCTCGGGTGTAGTTTGATTTGAATTGAGAATAGCATCATTGTGTGAACAGAACATGTTATTTCTCACAATAGCTTACTAGGCACATTATTTCTATGGTTGAACAGTAATTCACCATTGGTTTTGACTCTTTATGTCTGTCTTACCATAATTATATGCATTGAAAGCTGACAAATTTTGGTTACAACACCTCAGCAAGTTAAAATACAACTGGTTGGTCTAAAGTCCGAACCACATTGTTAACAACTATGATAAATTCCCACCTTTAGTTACCATTAGATTTTCCTCACATTTTGTGCAGACAGAAATCAGGGAAAAAACATTACAATTACACAGATTCCACTATTACATTGTAACCATGTCACCCATATCAATTTCACTTAGATCTCCTTGGACAAAAAACATGTAATTTTTTATGGCTGCCATTTTTTTTTTTTTTTAATTTTATAAAATACTCTCCAAGAGGGGTGGAAGGATGTGACATAATATAACAATGTCATGACGTGTTATAATATAAAGCAATTATCGTGATATCATATACTTTAGAAGCATCCACCCCTCTTGAAGAGTATTGCATAAATAAATACAAAATGGCAGATGGTAAAAAATTACATGCTTTTTATCCTGGGAGATCTTAGCAAAGTCAGTAGAGTTGACCTGGTTACATTCTAGTGTATGTAAACTGTGTCAGTGTAATGGCAAAAATCTAACAGTAATTAATGGTGCAAGAGTAATTTATGATAGTTGTTAACAATGTGGTTTAGACATTTGATAGTCAGAGAAGAAACCTGATGATGTCATGTAAACTATTTGTATTAAATAGCAGCAGAAAGGGATCATTATATGCACTTTCCCATAGACAGTTCAGCACATACCACAGCCTTTCATATATATCAGTCATCAGGCATGAATTAAAGTTAAAGTTTATTTTGTTTAACAACACAACTAGAGCTCATTGATTAATTAATCATTGGCTGTTGGATGTCAAACATTTGGTAATTTTGACAAGTAATCATCAGAGGAAACCCACTACATTTTTCCTAATGCACTTTTCCCACAGACAGGAAAGCACATACCACAGCCTTTGTCCAGTTGTGGTGCACTTGTTGGAAAAAGAAAAAACGCAATCAGTGGAAATTATCCATTAAGGTGGTTCGATCCTGCGACATAAGCACGTGAAGTGAGCACTCAACCGATAAATCCCAACCCTGTTAGGCATGGATTAAGATAAGAGAAAACTGAATGGGTTTACCAAGGCTTATCGATATGCAACCCATCACATCTCGGATGAGCATGCTTCCACTGATTTCATGTCATTCAGTTTATTTTCCTGCTTATATTCAATTACGGTTCAAGCACACTGTCTAGGGCATACATCTCGGCTATTTGGGCAGTTTGTCCAGGGCAGGGGTTAATGGTTATCTGTTAGTGATTACATGGTTTATTACCACTGAGCTACAAGTTGCCTTTTTATCTGGTTTCCTCTCATTTTCTTGTCCATGTGTTGAAATTAACTACATGAAGAGTTTTATTTCCAAAACATTAGATATATATCCATTTATGTAATTTTGAGAAAAACATGATTTTGTTGCAGTATGACATAGTGTATATCACACGGAGCTCAGTTTTAACACCCTGTTCAATGGGCAGAGATAACATTTTAACAAAAAAGTTATTGTCATAATTTTTTAGTTGTACTAAAGTCATTATATCTTCACTGCTAATGCTAAAATCTGGAAATTGGTGTATACCATGTTTTGGAAGTGATGTGGGATGTAGCCCAGTGTTAAAGTGTCTGCATGATGTGCAGTCTGTCTAGGATTAATCCCTATCAATAGGCCCATTGAGCTATATCTCGTTCCAGCCATTGCTCTACAACTGGTATATCAATGGCTGTGTTATGTACTATTCTGTCTGGGATGCTGCATATAAAAGATCCCTTGCTGCTATTCAGAATCCCTTGCTGCTAATTGGAGAGAGTGGCCCATTGCATGGCGGCGCCAGGTTTTCTCCCTCATCTGTATGGTCCTTAACCATATGTCTGACACTTATACATGTATATCACCGTAATATTAAAAGTTGTCATTAAATCAAACATTCCTTCCTCCTTTCCTGGTTTTGGAAATGAATGTTTCATATTTTAGACACTAAACCGCCATACACAATGTAGATCATAATATGCAGAGCCGCCATTAAACAAATATTCCTTTTGTTTTCTTACTGAGTTGGAGGAGTGGGTACTGGGATACGAACCTAGTACCTTCCAGTCTTATAATTTCTCACTCCAGCCAGTGCACCACGACTGGTACATCAAAGGCTGTGGTATGTGCTATTCTGTCTATGGGATGGTGCATATAAAAGATCCCTTGCTGCTAATCGAAAAGAGTAGCCCATGAAGTGGCAACAGCAGGTTTCCTTCCTCAATATCTTTGTGGTCCTTAACCATATGTCTGATGCCATGTAATCGTAAATAAAATGTGTTGAGTGCGTCGTTATATAAAACATTTTCTTCCTTCCAGTCTTATAAAAAAGGAACCGGATGACATAACCACTGTGTGATGATCAAACTGGGTCAAGCCGATCCTGTGGTGCAGTGCCACATGTTAACAATGTAACAAACTGGGAGATGTTTTTGTATTTACCCTCTATCATATTTCACCAGCAGAACTGAAAATAGCCAGCATAAAAGACACGTCTGTAGATCCTGATTGCTATAAACACACGCAGCTCATCTTTGGCATTGGCTCATTGCCACTCTTTCCTGGCTCATCAATATATTTTATCACAGATATCCCATGAAACTCACACCTAAAATGTTAAAGAATGTGATCAAATGCAGGTACCCGGATTGTTGGATCTGTTTATTAAATTTTAATGAAAAACATTATGGGTTTTTTTAAAGTGTAGACAGGTTAATAACATACAAGGCCTTTGGTGTACCATTCATGAATCACTTGTTGCAGGCACTGAGCACAGTGTCTGGTAACCCATGTACAGGTTAACACAAGTCATTACCAATAAGGTTAATAATATCTCGGTTTATATCAAAGTGAGGGGCGGGACGTAGCTCAGTGGTACAGCACTCGTCTGATGCGCAATAGATCTAGGATTGATTCCCATCGGTGGGCCCATTGGGCTATTTCTCGTTTTAGCCAGTGCTCCACAACTGGTGTAACAGGCTGTGGTATGTACTATCCTGTCTGTGGGATGGTGCATATAAAAGATCCCTTGCTGCTAAGCGAAAAGAGTAGTCCATGAAGTGGTGACAGAAGGTTTCCTCTCTCAATATTTGTGTGGTCCTTAACCATATGTCCGACACCATATAACTGTAAATAAAATGTGTTGAGTGTGTCGTTAAATAAAACATTTCCTTCCTTCCTTCCATATCAAAGTGTTACACGTACATTCCACTAGAATGTAAAGTCTGACCTAACACCTTGACATACAGCTGGTGCACTACAACCTTACCGAAACATCAGTCAAATGATTTCAGTGATTAAATTAAAATTGATTATGGGTAATAAATAGGATATTAAATTCACTACCTTTTCATATCAATTTTATGTCCTTCCCTTGTGAAATAATTTTCATTGTCACTCACTAAAACTCATGACAGTTGAGTATTATATCACTCGGAACATAAACACGATATGATGTGGAAGCTCATTTAATATCCTATAAATATGAGCCTGGTAACCTATAGGTTGGGATGTATTAATATTTCAGTTATCATTGTTATGAAATGACATCGCAGATACTGATACTGTATTATTTATTCATATCACCATTCTTGTTATACAGACGTGTACACGTATTTAAATATCAAACACACAACTTATCAGCATCTAGGTGGTGTAATTTTTGTTTAATAAGATCTTGTGGGGATCATAGTACCATTTTTGATTTTCTTGGCAACTTGAATGACCCTTTTTTAATTTCACCGATGGCTGTGATTAAAGTACTGTGTAAAAACATATCACATCCAGGGCTCACATGGGAAATTATTTTGGTTTATCTAATTTTTAGATAGGTAGAATGTTTCCTTGAAAGTTATTAAAGTGTGGTTCATTTAAGGAACATTTTATTAGCCAAACGCTAAATGTTGTAGCCACTTTGTATATATATATAAAAAGATATATATAGCAATTGGCTTATTTGGGCTGTGGGCAGGGTAAGCCCTGCGCATCTCAAGCGAGCTCGTCACCACTGGGCTACAGGGCTGTAAAGTTTTGTAATCACATGCCCCGATGCAGACTGTGTGCAGTGGATGTATAATTAGGCTGGAATTGTTGTATGTTGAAGGATGTTTTTGCACAGTGGTGTAACTGAAACCAAACAAATGCACGTGCTGATGTTGACCCACCTCTGCAAGGTGTGCAGTTCTTGTGTCGTTTAAATGTTTTGTTTTGTCACTATCTGCAGGTAAAAACCTGTGAACATGTTTGTTCTTAGTCTGCAGTGGGAATTACTTACACCTGTATACATGTAGACACTGCATAGAGCTGACTTGCATGTTCACTCATTAACTGTGTCTGGTAGTGTCGCGTCTTCGTTTCATGGGGTTTGACCGATCTCTTTCAAGTTTGGTATTGGTGTATTCTGGAGATCTATAGATTTTCAAACAACACAGACAGTTTGGAAATTTAACTCACCAAATCTAATTAATCTTCAGACACCTGTTTACATGCATAACGATTTTGACCTCACTATAAAGGTTTCTGTCCAGGAGGGAGGTTTTACAACAAAAAAATCTTAAATTTTACGAGACAAGAGACCATGATCTGCAAGTCTTGAAATTGACAGGATACAGGCAGTAACTGCTGCTGAAAACGTGTGGTATTCTTTCTAATAATCTATTTCATAAGCAGCATCTACTATACATGTTATTTTTGGTAAATGTTTTCCAGATATACACAGAATTTCTCATCATAAGCTTTTATTCATGTTTGTCTTAATTCTAATAAGGATGCAAATTTTGAGAGTTTAAGTTAGCACTGCTCTTCAATTTTTGACACTTGCTTCCATTTTAAAATTTGAGAGGCAAAGATTGCATCAGGCTTTCTACTCCACACATTTCAAGCCTTGATCTAGTAATAGTAGTATGTACCTGAGATACAGTTTGTCATAGGATCACCACTAATTAAAAAATGTGCTGAGGTGTCGGTAAACATTCCTTTCCTTTTTGAAGGCCACTGATTAAAAGGTGCTGAGGTGTTAATAAACATGATTGTCCTTTCCTAAAGGCCACTGATTAAAAAATGTGCTGGGGTGTTATTAAACATTCCTTTCCTAAAGACCACTGCTTAAACAGCATTTCTTTAATTTTTGTAACAACTTGAAAAAAGAAACAATTGATGGAGTTCTATTTTTAACAGTTCAAGTTAAATAGATATTTTTCACATTTTGTTCACTTTTAAAAGATTCTATCTTGACAGATGGTACATTGGCTAATCCTATTATTGAGTAGCAGCAAGGTTTCTTTTACTTTCACTTTCCCACGGTCAGAGTACAGCAGTGACTAAGAATAACTACTGACCTACATGTGTAAAGTAATTGGTGCACCGATTGTGTTTGCACCACAGTAAAAGTCCACTTGTGTATTCTTAGCCACAATACTAGACTAACATGGAGCTGATAAGCTTACAAATCTGTTTATTTACGTTGCAAGTGTATACTTGCCCACCGACATGTACATCTGTATGTATAACAAAAGGGTATGTTGTTTGGTGAAGAGGGTGGATCCACGATTTTACTTTCGAAAGGGTTTGTTTGGGGTTGTTTTGTTGTTGTTGTTTTTTGGGGGGATGATATTTTGGGATGAGGCATATCTACCTCCAACATGATCCCTATTTTTATGACGTTTGATTGCTGCTGCTGCTGTTGGGGTTTTCGGTGCAGATTCTTTTTTTACTTTTTTTTAAACATGTACATTGTTAATCAACTGCATCTAGATATCAAACATAGATATTTGATAATTGTTGTATCTGGTTTAAAGAAAGTTAAAGTTTGTTTTGTTTAATGACACCACTGGAGTGCATTGATTAATTAATCATCGGCTATTGGATGTCAAATATTTGGTATTTTTGACACATAGTCATCCAGAGTAAAACCGCTACATTTTTCCTAACACAGCAAGGGATCTTTTATATGCATTTTCCCACAGACAGGAAAGTACCTACGATGGCCTTTGACCAGTTGTGGTGCACTAGCTGGTTGGAACTGGTTTAAAGAAAGGAAAGGAGAGAAAGACCTCAGCACATTTTTAACTGCTGTACAGAATGAGAAAATTGTCTGTTAAAGTGGTAATGAACAGAAGGCATAACTGAAATACATGTCTAACTGAAAATACGTTTATATTAATTTTCTGGTTCCTGGCAGATATCAACTGGAATAAAAAATGTACTTTGCCCAGTCTGGTTTATGTTTTTTCTTCTGGCACCTTTAATTAGGGCTAAAGTGGTTCTGAGGGTGAGCACTTGCTTGTGGTTTTATTGCAGTCATACATCATGGGACAGTTTAATTTACATTTTTGTATTTATTCCAATTAGTGTTTTATAACTGGTATATAAAAAGGCTGTGGTATGTGCTTTCTTGTCTGGTAAAATCCTTTAAAAAAATATCCCTTGCTGTTGATTGTAAAGTTAGCGTAATGTAGCTATTAGTGATGTTCCAGTGACTGACTGTAATAAAATATTAATCGGTTTACTTCTACAGATGTGATTATCAGTTATAAAAGTCCATAATCAGTTGTGTGGGAAAGTGTTCAGTGTAATTGTAACTCCAGTTTAGATGATGGCCTTGGTGTATATATATGTTATGCTTGGTGTTTGTTTTCATGTATACATAAAGACATTTTTTTTAAAATAGCGATTTAAGGTAAAGAGCAATTTTGTGAGGTTTATCTCAGTGTGCATGACAATAGGTATATTGTACTAATAATTCAAATCCACCTTATGTTCATATAATTCTAATCGATTGTATAATAAAAAATTGATCGGTTGGTGCAAACTAATTATAACCAATTATCAATGATGAAATTTAATCTGATTCCTGACACTAGTAACTATAGCAGTAGCAGACTTTTGTCTCTCTCACTTTCTAGTCCCAAGTGGTGCAATTCTCATACATTTGATACCAAATAACATAGGTTTTAAAATGTGCTGCATTAACAATGAAATAAATGTTCTTGTCATTCCCTTTGCAGTGTTTTATATGCTGGGGGTGTCATGAACTTAACCTTCCTTTTCTTTGAACAACAGGTGTCATCACATCTTGTAACTGTTACCTAGTTTGGGATGTAGATTTTTCAGGGTGTTTTTACACATGATCTTTTTGTAGGAAGTCTGGATTTCATTTAACAACAAACACTTATTGAAAAAGCTGAATGGTCACATAAGATTCACACAGCTTATGCTTACCTGGCTGAAAATATATTCACTATTGATTGTCCCGCATTCACAACAGGTTTAGCGTACATGTCACATGACCTGTTCCCTGTTCCTGGTTTGTTTTTTCTGCTGTGTAGTATGAAAGATAGATCTTGATAATTTTAATATTTGGAAATGCTGCTCAGAAGAATAAGACATTTTGAAGGTAGATGAAAAACGTTTTAAAATTTAGTTGAGTTTTGGTTTTGGTTTTTTTGTTTTATGGCAAATACACAGATCTGTAGTTTTTTGTTGTGACTTTTTTGAAAGCATAAGAGAATAAACGCACTATGGTTTTTATCAATAGGCTATTGAGATAAGTATATGGGGCTGTTTAGTAGTGTACTGGTATGTATGTTTGTACATGCAACATGTGTACGTCGTGTATTTTATTGTGCTTGAACCGTAATTGGGTATAGGCACGTTAGTATGTTATTCTGTCGTATCCTATTTTATTATATATTCCTGCTTTCAGCTAGTTATCTAAGTCATCTTCCTATACTAGTACATGTTTTTCAAAGTACAGCTGAACTACAAATAGAAAACAAAATTACATTTACAGTGTGCTGGGGGAGGGTTTCAGAAGTCAAAAACCCATCCTGCTTAAGCAATTTTTGTGGGGTGTTTTCAACATATTTTCTAGGGAAGCATGAGTAGACCCACCTTTAAACTTTACTTGGCACAGTCTAGCCCCCCCCCCCACCTGCTCCACCCTCACTTACATTTAAGTGTGGTGCTATAAGAGTTTCGGTGTACAAACTTTTCATTTTTTATTTAAATCTGCAATCTCACCTTTCCATGTTATCACATTCTTTTCTAATGTGGGGGCCGGGAAGTAACCCAGTGGTAACGCGCTTGCTTGATGCACGGTCGGTTTGGATCGATCCCCATCGGTGGGCCCATTGGGCTATTTCTCATTCAAACCAGTGCGCCATGACTGGTATATCAAAGGTTGTGGTATGTGCTATCCTGTCTGTGGGATGGTGCATATAAAAGATTCCTTGCTGCACTAGGAAAAATATAGCGGGTTTCCTCTGATGACTACTTATCAGAATTACATCCAGTAGCCGATGATTAATTAAGCAATGTGCTTCAGCAGTGTTCGAGATTAAAAATTTCGGGCAGTATCCCAATTGGATACTAACATTTCAAAATCTGGTATCCCACCTGAGAATTTAGTATCCCACTTAAATGAAATTCATAAATAACATCGTAACAAACTTGGACGACACTGTTCTCGTTCCCAGTCTATTGCTACGCCGCAAACGAGATCGCGGAATTCGTGAAATTTGCAATCAAACTGAATCAGCAAAAGATTTGCTGCATCTATTTTTGAGTAATATTGACATAAATTAATATTTAGCAGTAATCTATAAGTGTTTCTGACATTACTGATAATAAACCTACCTGTATTAATTTTCTGCAGATGTGGAATCAATATCTCAAATAAAATTTGGAGGAAACATTCAACAAAAACAATAGCGACTTAGCGGTTCCCAGTCTATCGCTACGCCGCTATTGGTCCAGTGTAGCATTAGACTGGGTACGAGTTGGGGGAGATGTTGTTACGGCATAGCATTAGACTAGGTACGACCTCGAAAATACTGTTACTTCACCAGTAAATGACGACTTTCATTGTTTCAGCGAAAAGTTAAAACGCAGGATTAAAAAACCCAACAACATTGTTACATTATATGGTATCCCGGTGGGATACTGGGTTATTGGAGTCTGGTATCCAAAATTAAATTCTGGTATCCCCAGGATATCGGGATACCGTTAATCTCGAACACTGTTCAGTGGTGTCATTAAACAAAACAAACTTTATTTATTTTTCTAATGTGAAATGCAAACACGCTAGTTTTATGAAACTTACTGCTCCAAATGTGTACATTAATATGTTTGGATATGAAAGAAACATTTACCCTTTTTAGTAGTTATATTGAACAGTGGAAAAGGTTACGGTGATTTTAACTATTAATGACAAGTTTTTAATTTATCTTTATGTAATCTAGTTTAAGTTTCTGAAAAATAATGAAGATCTATTCTAATTTGTTTTTAAAAACCCAATATACTCTTACACCTTAGCCTGTATAAAAGTTAAAGTTTGTTTGAGTTAATAACACCACTAGAATACATTGATTTATTAATAAATGCACTAGAGCACATTGATTTATTAGTAGTCGGCTGTTGGTTATCAAACATTTGGTCATTCTTTCATGTAGTCATCAGAGAAAAAGCCAGTCAAATATATTGCTGGTCACTGGTCAGCATGCTCATACATTTTAACATGTGCTTTAACAGGGTTTTTTAAATTTACCATGGTAACTATAACAGCGCCATCTATATCAGGAATAATGCTGTGCTACCTCAACTAATAATATTATGCACCATGACATTTTGGGTTCAAGTGAGATCATTTGGAGTGAAGTTGGAGTCATTAAAAAAAGGTTGTTTTGTTTAACGACACCACTAGAGCACATTGATTAATTAATCATTGGCTATTGGATATCAAACATTTGGTAAACAAGGGATCTTTTATATACACTTTCCCACAGACAGGAAAGCACATACCACGTGTACAGCCTTTGTCCAGTTGTGTTGCATTGGTTGGAACGAGAAAAAACACATTCAGCTGAATGGATCTATCGAAGTGACTCGATCCTGCGACGCAAGCACCTCAAGTGAGCACTCAAACGACTGAGCTAAATGTCATAAAAGTTGTCTTGGCTATGTGGAAAATGTGAAGGAAAGCATATAGGGTACGATGGCCAATGAGGGGGGGACCATGGCCAATGAGGGGGGGGGGGGGGGGGGACCAAGACAGATAGCTTGGCACAGATCTTTAAAAAGCCTTGAATTACAGTGTGGTCTTTGGAAAGTGATGGAATTTTGGATACTAAGGTTTTAAAAAGGAGGATCAAAGCACCAGAAATGTCAAATTGTGGTTTTTAAAAACATACCTAAACAAAACAAACAGAAAAACAAATCAAAACAACATAACAAAACAAAACAAAACACAGAAAAAACCCCAAACATATGTAATGTAGATTGTTCACAGCATTCAGAAGCTATATGACGTGACAAGTTCTCCTGAATGTCAGATTATGCGAACAGCAGAAATCGCACATTCAAGAGAGAAAAAATGGTTTAGTGAATGCTTGTAAGATGCTGAATTCTTGTTTGTAAACATGAGTGGTGAGCATACACATGTATAAATGTATAGCTTGTAGTGAATAATGATACAGTAATGTTATCGTCGTTGAAATCCTGAACAAATATGCTAAAAAGTGCTTTAAAAGCCTATTTATCTAACCTCTTCTTTACACCTGTATCAACCTCTTCTTTATCTAACCTCTCCTCATTTCCGATCCAATCACTCCATTCCACTTTCCGTCTCTGTGTTATGGGAACATTTATGTAATCTTTCTTTTTAATGGAAATGTTTATTTTCAGATTCATTCACTGATCGGAGTGACCATGATGTTAAACAGGACTTCAGCACACCACATTACCTAGCGTAAGTATTTATGGTATTAATTTGGTTTTATTTGTGAAAGAATTGAAGTATATGCACAGGGAATATTTTGTTAGTACCACATCGCAATTTGGGGGCGAGACGTAGTCCAGTGGCAAAGTGTTCACTTGATGTGTGGTCACTTTGAGATCATTCCCCGTCAGTGGGCCCATTGGGCTATTTCTCACTCCAGCCAGTGCACCACAACTGGTACATCAAAGGCTGTGGTATGTGCTATCATGTCTATGGGATGGTGTATATAAAAGATCCCTTGCTGCTAATCAAAAAGAGTAGCCCATGTCACAACAGCGGGTTTCGTTCTTCAATATCTGTGTGGTCCTTAACTGTATGTCTGACGCCATATAACCTTAAATAAAATGTGTTAAGTGCATCATTAAATAAAACATTTCCATTTCTACATCGCAATTTCCTATGCATGTTTTCGAGATCAGTTCACAATTTTAAAACATTAAAACAGTAGTTGCTAATATATTTTCAGTTGACTAGAAATTTAAAAAGCGTTGCCTGATTAGTGTAATGTATTATATCATACAGGTATAATAATATATTCACTGAAGAGTTCTTCTTCTTAATGAGTTGGGGGAGAAGGTGGGATGGGGAGAGAAAATATTAACTGATGAAAGGTTTTTGGGGGAGTCTGCACTGTTAAAGTCATTTATAAATTTTTGTTGGGAAATTTTCTCTTGTTTTTTTATTATAAGCAATTTTTATCAGGTTTGTTACTGGTATGTAGATTCATGGCTTATTTTATTATTCAAAGAAATTGTTTTCCTTACAGCAATGAACAAATGCAGCAGAAAGGTGTTGGGCAATATAATCAAAATTTTGCTGGGGAGACAGTTTCCAGGGAAGAAGTGAGTTTACTTATATATTTATTCATTTATTAGTAAATGCAATTGTGAGATTTAAATACTTGATCACTTTAATTTTAACAATATTTAAATTGTTACTAAAATACTAACTACACATTAAGTTTGATGTATAAGTTTCATAATAAAGTGTAAATATTTTGTCTTTAAAATTGTCCTTTCTAACCATTTAAATGTGATGACTGATATCAAATTTATATTTGTTTAGTATAGTATGATTAGACAAGTTATCTCCCTTGTGTTAACATTACATCCGGATTATTGGCTGCTACTATAGTACTAGTTAAAAATATTGCTTCAGTGGTTAGTGCTGGTTCAAAATAGTGAAGCTTAGGCATCGGAAGATGATAGTGATTAGGGAGCCAGATATATATTGATATGATTTTCAGGTGGGGGTGGGCAGTGGATTATCTTCAGAATTGGGAGAGGCAGAGCTTCCAATGCCTATGTGCAGCAGACTATATTATTTAAAGTTTGGAGGCGGCCTTGTAAACCTTAAACTTACCGTGGTAAAATATGTCTTTCGAAATATTTTATTTAAAGGTACAACTTTGTTTAATACATGTACTGAACAAAATAAGAAACTTCCGCTAACTTTGCTTGAACATAACTTGATAAAAACAAATCGGGGGAATAATTGTTATATATGCGTTTAAAGAGTGTTCCATGATGCATCGTTTGGTTCAAAAATCATGGCCATAGGTTAACAGAAACTGGGAGAAATATTGACCAAGTGTGGTAGGGGTTAAAAAAAAAAAATACCCACTTAATAACGGGTATGACCACCTCTTGAATTGACCACTGCAGTGAATTAAAGTGTTGATTTCTGCCTGTGGAATATTGTTCCATTCCTGAATGAGCGCTTGACGAAGTTCGTTGACGTTAGCGGGTGGGTTGGGACGATGCCTCAATCGTCTGTCCAGACTATCCCAGACATGCTCGATGGAGTTGAGATCAGGACTTTTAGTGGGCCAGTCATCAATGAAATCAATGTTATTTGTCCTAAGAAAATGTACAGTGTCTCTAGCTGTATGAGAGGTGGCATTATCATGCTGAAAAATCGAGATGTTGGCGTGGTTATGGAACAGAGGAATGATGTGATGAGCGAGAATGTCATCGCGGTAACGTTGAGCATTTAAAATGCCATCAATGACGACTAGTGGTGAACGATAACCATGGGCAATCCAGACCATGACACAACCCCCACCCCCGAAACGATCTCGTTCAGAACACAACAGTCAGCATAGCGTTCATTTCTCCTACGGTAGACGCGCACCCTGCCATCACCACGTTGTAAAGAAAATCTGGATTCACCCGAAAAAAGAACGGTATTCCAGCGTCACCGTATCCAACGAGTGTGTACACGTGCCCAATTAAGACGATTTAGACGATGATGTTGCGTTAAAACGCATCCGACGTAAGGACGTCGTGCATGTAAACCGTTCTTCCACAGACGATTACGAACAGTTTGCCCACTGATTTGGTTATTATGAAGCCCAGGTGTGTTAGCAGCAGTAGCAGTGGCAGTTTGGAATCAATTGCTTAAATGCGTGTTCATGATATAGCGGTCTTGACCACGCATTGTAACACGCGGACGTCCACGACATGGCAAGTCGTTGGTGTTTCCTGTCGTTCGAAATCTTACGCGAAGATTTCGTATCGCTCGACTAGAACTCCCAACATGCCTTGCAACGTCTTCTGTCGACATGCCAGCATCAAGCATGCCAATCGCCCATTCGCGTAAATTATTGGGTATTCTTGGCATACTAAAAATGCTACAATGTAAAAAACGTTAATTTTTTTACAAATATTTAAGCATTTTCGTTCACTTGACAACAATGTCAGTAAGACAAGTAAAACAAATTGACCGAATACTACACGGGACATGTCGAACCATGCATGCACGTGCAAATTGAATTTCACCTTGTCTACGATTAACAGTACAAAAATAATCCATAAAATTCATGAATCCTGATAATACAGCTCAAGGCTAATACTACCTATATTATTTCATTACACAATGAATTCTTTAACACAACAAATACTATATGTACAAATCGGAAGTTTCTTTTTTTGTTCAGTATATGTGTATATGTTAACAATAAAATGCAAATATATTGTGAGAAGCTGCTGTAATAACAAACCAAGAATATTTTAAATCTGCTTGCTATGTAGAATAGAATTGTTAATTGGAACAAACTAGTGGGTAATCTTTCTTCATGCTTTTTTTCCATCAGGGATGAAAATCTTTCATGAATTTTGTGGTTTTTTAATAAATTTTATGAATTATTGTCTAACTTGAGTGTGAAATTTATTGATAACTTTCTTAGAAGTAGTAAGTGAGGGTGGAATGTATTGATAGCTTTCTTACAAGTAGTAAGTGAGGGTGGAATGTATTGATAGCTTTCTTACAAGTAGTAAGTGAGGGTGGAATGTATTGATAGCTTTCTTACAAGTAGTAAGTGAGGGTGGAATGTATTGATAGCTTTCTTACAAGTAGTAAGTGAGGGTGGAACGTATTGATAACTTTCTTAGAAGTAGTAAGTGAGGGTGGAACGTATTGATAACTTTCTTACAAGTAGTAAGTGAGGGTGGAACGTATTGATAACTTTCTTACAAGTAGTAAGTGAGGGTGGAACGTATTGATAACTTTCTTAGAAGTAGTAAGTGAGGGTGGAACGTATTGATAACTTTCTTACAAGTAGTAAGTGAGGGTGGGACGTATTGATAACTTTCTTACAAGTAGTAAGTGAGGGTGGAACGTATTGATAACTTTCTTACAAGTAGTAAGTGAGGGTGGAACGTATTGATAACTTTCTTACAAGTAGTAAGTGAGGGTGGGACGTATTGATAACTTTCTTACAAGTAGTAAGTGAGGGTGGAACGTATTGATAACTTTCTTACAAGTAGTAAGTGAGGGTGGAACGTATTGATAACTTTCTTAGAAGTAGTAAGTGAGGGTGGAACGTATTGATAACTTTCTTAGAAGTAGTAAGTGAGGGTGGAACGTATTGATAACTTTCTTAGAAGTAGTAAGTGAGGGTGGAACGTATTGATAACTTTCTTAGAAGTAGTAAGTGAGGGTGGAACGTATTGATAACTTTCTTAGAAGTAGTAAGTGAGGGTGGAACGTATTGATAACTTTCTTACAAGTAGTAAGTGAGGGTGGAACGTAGCCCAGTGGTAAAGTGCTTGCTTGTTGTGCGATCAGTTTACGATCAATCTCTGTTAGTTGGCCTATTGGGCTATTTCTCGTTCTAGCTAGTGCACCGCCACTGGTATATCAAAGGCTATCTTGTCTGTGGCATCCCTTACGATAATGGAAAAATTGTAGCTGGTTTCCTCTCTTTAGACTATATGTCAAAATTACCAAATGTTTGACATCCAGTAGCCAGTGATTTATAAATCAATATGCACTAGTGGTGTTGTTAAACAAAACAAACTTTAACTTTTTCTTAGAAGTAGTAAATAAAATGATAATAGTTTGGCAGTTAAACAGCGGAGAGTTATGTATTTAAGATTTCATACCTCTTGTGAAATTTTGAGATGTCATTCTCATCCCTAATTGTTAATAATAATTTTTAAAATCTGATTTTAAAAATGATTAATATTTTTCAGGTCCACGTGTCTGAGATGAACACATTCGAGACAGAACAGGAAGAAGGTGTCTATGAAAATGAACCACAGAAACGGTCGGACGTGGTCCGCGAATCAGACCGTAACATTGCAGAGGGTCTGCCCGAGATTGGAATGGCGAAGAATCTGTTGAATAAGTTCGCACACATCACGGATCAACCTGCAGAGCCCAAACGGAAGGAGCTGACTCCACCAGACTCTATTGATGGTCCTGTGGAGTATGTCAGTGAGCCACGGTCGACAATGGAGATGTACCAAGGCAGACCTGAGGCTGGAGTGTTTGAAAACCAGCCGGCATACAATCCCGACATCATGCGGTCAGGTGGAGCTCCAGAGGATATCTTGCCAGAGCGTGGAATGGCACGGAATGTGGCGTCAAAATTCAAAGAGTTGGAGAAATCGGGCAGCTCTGGGTCTCATACCAGTGGCAAAAGGGAGATAACTCCAGATCGGGAAGGAGGCAAGGTTGAATTTGTGAGTGAACCACGAGGGTATGTGGAGAAGTATGAAGGAAGAGCAGAATCAGGGGTTTTCGAGAACGAGCCGGGACATATTGATAATGTTGTCAAGTCGGGAGAGCAAATTGAAGAGGAGCTACCAGAACGAGGCTATGCAAAGAATATCGCTTCCAAGTTTAAACAGCTGGAAAGTGGCACGGCTCCAAGTCCGGATAAGGGAAGGAAAAAAGAGATGACTCCTGATCGCTCAACAAAAGTGGAGTACGTGAGTGAACCGCGAGGGTATGTAGAGACATACGAAGGGAAGGCGGAGGCCGGAGTGTTCGAGAACCAGCCGTACAGCCCAACCACAGAGGTCATTAAGTGTGATCAGCCCATATCAGATGAACCGCTGCCAGAAAAGGGCTATGCACAACATATTGCCGCAAAATTCCGTGAAATGGAAAGCTCAGCCAAATCCCCACCTCCCACACCTGTCAGAATCAAAGAAATCACTCCACCAAGAGATGATGGCAATGTTTCTCAAAATTCAGGTGTTTTTGAGAGCCAGCCCCAAGTGTTGCCCGATGTAGTCCGGTCAGAGGACAACACAGATGACATAGTCCCACAAACAGGATACGCAAAATCTCTCGTGTCTCGGTTCAAGCAGCTGGAAGCTGAAAGTTCAAAGACGGTAACGTCTTCCAAACAGAAAAGGGAGATAACCCCACCGAAAGGAGGATCAGGTGTTTTTGAAAATCAACCAAAACAGTTTATCCCTGAATACAACAGGCAAGCGGAGAGTGGCATCTTGGAAAACAATCCGGAACACATAGAGGGAGTCATAAAGGAGAGCGACCCACCAAAGTTCGAAGAGGAACTCCCAGAGAGGGGCATGGCCAAGAATTTGGTGTCGCGCTGGAAGCAGATGGAAAACCATGGCAGCACGCAGTCTGCGACGGCGAAACAGCGCATAAAGGAGTTCACTCCACCGCGGGAAGAAGAGCGCGTCAAGGCTGCCCGCTCCCCCAGATCACCATCTGGCGGCCAGAGTCAAAGCTTCCAGCAAGAAAACCTGCCGAACCAGGCGGGTGAACCATCGGTGTTTGAGAGTGAACCCGGCATTCGGGACGATGTGTTCCGTGAAGCTGACACCGACTGGATGGAGGGCATGCCGAAGAGCAACACAACGAAGAAGATGTTGGAAAAATTCAAACACATTCAGGAAGAGGCAAAAAAACAACCCCCAAAACCAGTTCCAAAATCGGTAAGATCCCACATAATTCAGCAGGCGGTCGCTTTGTCTTGTGCTTTGTAAATATATTATATAAATGTATGCGTTTCACTCCTTGGCTGTTGATTTTTTATTGCAGGCGGAGCTGTGTCTTTCATATGAAATTTGCATGGTTTATTTAAAGTGGCTATGTCCATGTATATATTCACAATGCATGATTTATCCACAAGCTTTCTGTCTTTAACAGACGTGTAACAGTTGTGGAAGTCTTGTTGGGGGTTTTTGCAAGGTTTTTTTTTTCTTCCAGAAATTATCATTTGTAAGAAAATATTTTATAATGCCCAGTGCACAGAGAATTTTGTTTTAATTTATAAAATGCAACTTTAAAAAAAAAATATATTTAACATTTACTCAGCATGCGTCAAATAAGAATATTTTAAAGTAAGAGGCTCAGCTTCCTTAAAAAAATAATAATGATTTGCTACAATGTACGCAAAATGTTATTACAACCAATCATATTATTTTTAAAAATCAACACCCTTACAATAATGAGTTGTCTCCCCTTACCCCAGTGATAATTTCTGGAATAACTATCTTAAAAATATGTTTGTCTTTTATTAGCAAAACGTTTTCTTTTTTTAAATAATTACTAATTTCAAGATGCATAGATTTGTAAAAATAGATTCTAATAAATGTTTATTATAAATTTTTAAATTGAAGCAGGATGGGGTGGGGTGGGGTTTTTTTTGTTGGGGGGGGGGGGGGGTCATCTCTTGAAATACTGTATTTTGAGTTTATATACTGAAAAGGTGAAATAGATTCATGTTTCATATTTACATTCATCACCTATTAATAAATTAATGCATGTTTTTGTTTTATGTATACAGTTCATTAGGCCATGCTTAACTGGTGTTTGTTTAAGTTGCGTATATCTTTCTCATTTTAAAAAACAAAATTGAACATAAAATGGCAAATATTCTTTTTAAGCTTTAAATATTGAAAACGAACACTTGACATGTAATTGTTTTCTTTTCTTAATTGGTTACTTTGTGTTGTATTAAAGTGTTAACAGTTGGGAAGCAGGTATTGATGTTTGATTGATTTATTAATTAATAATAGTGGGACGAACACATTCATTCTAAGATATTTTTGTATCTGAAATATAAAATTAGTTAAGCATGGCCTTATTTATACAAGTTTGCAATTGTTGTATTTATAATATATGTTTATTTCAGTTTTGTGTAGATAACAAACATTTAACTTAACAATTTTTATGTTTTATTTGCAATGTTTCTGATAATTTAATTATTTGTTTATTATTACACACAAGGAATAGAAGAAGTCTATATGATGTATGCCTCATACTTATTCAGCAGGCGTAATATTATATTATATGCCTCACTGCCTGCTGAGGCATGTCAAAGAGGACAAACTAGACTTGAGTTTTTAGTGTTTTTTTGTCACAGCATGTTGGTATTTGAGTTAAGTTATTAAATTGAATTATTTATGCAGAGAATTTAAATTATTAATTTTTTAAGTGTTTGAAAGCAAGGTCTTTCAAGTTAAAAAAAAACTTCATGTGAAAGGGGATCTATCAAATATGAAAACATGTCTCTAGGCCCTTATGTACAGAGGACATTCTGATTGAATAAAAATTATTATACGAGTGTTCGAGATTAAATTTTTGGGGCAGTATTCCAGTTGGATACTAACATTTCAAAATCTGGTATCCCACCTGAGAACTTAGTATTATATGGTATCCCGGTGGGATACCAGGTTCTTGAAGTCTGGTATCCAAAATTAAATTCTGGGATATCGGAATACCGTTAATCTTGAACACTGTATAATACAAGCCCTAAATACATTGAAACATCTTTTGCCCATTATAATGATTCTTAGTTAAACATGTTAATTCACTCTAAGCCTTTTCTGTATAAAATGTATATATTTTAAAATATATTTTCTACTTTAAAAATAAAAATGTATAATTAGGTTTAAAAAAAGAAAAAAAGACATATAGCTTCATGAATGGCAACAGATTTGGTTAGACTGTATAAAAGGTATCACATTACTCCCTTGGTCAGCTTTATAGTAAATCTTTTCATTATTTATGACCTTTACCAAGTTAGTACTAGCACTGTGTATATGTAGGGCTTGTGGTACAATGTATCACTATCAGTTTTATGGCCAGATGGTGTGGATTGCTTCCCTTTCCTATCACTCTCCAAGTTAAGAATAGCCAGTGTTCAGAAAGCACTCAGTTCAAAATTGGGAGTTAGCTTGCCAGCTGCATCAATGGAGGTAGTGTAAAATTGTCCTACATTAGTTCTGACTAACCATAGTTTGCTCTTTTTCTCTTGTTGTCTAACTCAAGTGTAGCAAAGTTGAATTTTTGTTCTGTAATCAAATGGTGTGTTGCTTGTTTATTGATTTTATTTCACATGATGGGACACGTGCTATCAATTTCTCATGCACTGGTTTTTGGAGCAAGTGGTTTATATTCTATTCATTCTTTGATAAAACTGCATTCACACTTCTCAATGTGCTGTCCATATTTGGGCTGACACTGTTCAATGGAATTTGGTTTTGTATGTGGTTGCTTTGTTAAGCAGTTGAATTTCACTCTTTGTTTTCCTCTTATGTCTAGGTAAGGCTGATACTGGTGGTGTGGTTGGTATATTTCAGAGTTCATTGTTAATTGTGTGGTTCTATTCTCTGTCTTCCTGACATCTGGAATCCATCTAAATTAGATTCATTGACCGGGAGCGGTCTAGCAGAAACATTCTTGTGTAATGGTGGCAGGACAGGACACTTGTTAGCTGGGTATTATGAATCTCATTTCCAGTTGTTACATTGTTGGTGTTAACATTCCAAATAGGCTCCTATGAAAGATAAAGTTAATTTTTGTTTAATTTCTTTCTTAATTAATTTATTTTGTATGGTCGAAATTTGTTGCCAATTATGAAACTGCTGTCATCTGTTGCTATTTATGTTTTAATGTGCAGTCATTAAAATCTTTCAAATTATACTAAACATAAAATGTTTGGATGTTAGTTTCTTGGTTAAATAAAATGTTTTTTTAAATGTAAATAATTCATGACACTGTATAGCACACAGTATATTGTCAGTAAGCTATAAATCTCGTAGGAGTTAATTTATTGTCTTGAAAATAAAGCAAGGGTTCACTTTTAGTGCAAAATTAGACAAATCTTGAATACTAAGTATTTAAAGTATTATTTGGTACCTTATTTGTAACAAGTTATACATTAAATAGAATGATTCATATTGTGAATAAAATGTTTTATGTTTTAAAAAAACCTAAAAGGAAGTTTATAAAGTAAAACCCAGTTGTGTACCATTTTTCGTGTTGTAGCAACATTAGTACATGTAAAAGTCAAAACTAGGATGGACATGTACAAACATTAAGGATGTGTCATATAATTGATTACTTCCATGACATTTTCTACATTTCTTGGTAATAGTTCACTTAAATTAAAAAATTTTTACATACATTATTGCCACTGGTGAATATGAGTCACTGAGGATGGAAGTTAACAATTTTTTTTTTACAAAGTTAATTATTTAAATGATATATTAATTGTTGGTCTTTGGCTATGTTAAAAGTAGTCCTGTACATGTGTGTATACATCCTCCAAGCACAATTTAATATTTAAAACTTTGAAAAGGATCCTGGTGAGATAACTTTGACACAACGTTTACACCACACAGACATCTATATACTTAGTGATGGTATTTAAACTTAAAATCAAACATCCATCACTTTAATAAAAATTGAAAAGCATTCAGATGGTATAAATCTTAACCAAATCTTTCAATGACACACATACACAGTGATTGTGTTTGAGGTTAAAATCAATTGGTTGATTGTTTTGTTGCACCCACCAACAGCTTTGATCATAAGCAGCTGGACCTTGTTGGCTAGCTCACTGTGCAGGTGGTGTGATGACAGATGTTCTGCGAAAATACTTCATTTGTACAAGTCTTTGTTGTCACCCCTTACATGAGCCGTGGACCCAGTCACAGAGTCGTGGACCCAGTCACAGAGTCGGTGGAAAGACCAGAGGTTAAGACCAGGGGGGGACATCCGTGAACCTTGAATGAATATAGTAGTAGTCTTGACAAATTGGTTTAGTTTGGTTAGACTATATACAATAACAGTTACAACCATAATGTATTGTACAGCCAGGATATTTTTATTTGTTTGGCTCATTCCTTTTTTAGAGTACGGGTAAAGCTAAAGTGAGTTACACTTTTGAAGGTTCATCAGGATCTGTGTTTGTAAAACAAATATTACAGTTGGGATTCCAGCTTAAGCTTTAAAGGTGCTATCTCAAAGTTGCAGGTTGAGGTTGTGTTTCCACAGGCTTCTCAGAATTGAAAATCTGCATGACCCATTTATCGGTTACGCAGAAATCTAAGTGACCCATTTCCTTTTTGCGTAACCCGTTATATTCAAGTAAGCGGTGCTCTAAATTTTGTGCAAACAAAAAAATAGGTTACACAAAATTAGATTTGCGTGAATGAAACAATTGTTTTCACAATTTTCAGAAGCCTGTTTTCATGCAACTGGATCAGGGATCATTTCATTTTTGAAATTTTGATTAGCAACAGTTGGTGATCAGTTGAAAATTGAGTAGCAGCTAGCCTGGTACTATTTAACATTTTAGAATTGAGTAATGATCTCTAAAATTAATTTATTTGTGTAGCAAATTGCGATGTAATATTGAACAAAATATTCCCGCTCATTTATTTCTGATGGTCTTATCCAGGCAACTTGCCATATTTTGTGATTTTGCTGATTTCATAAGATTTGTTCTGATGTGACCAGACAGACATTTACTTTGCTGAACAGGACTGGTTACAAGGATATAACCATAAATAAAATGTGTTGAGTGCATCGTTAAATAAAACATTTCTTTCTTTCTGTTTACATGGCTTATATTAGTTATAAACGCATCACATTTTTGATATTCCTGAGTTATATATGCAAAGATTATGTGTGGGAATCTTGAATTGATAAATTTTTAGTTAAATTTATTACAAATAAATGTATAAACAGTAATGCATGGTACTTGCAACTGTGATATATATATATATATATAGCACCTTTAAGCTGAGTTTAAACTGATTCCATTCAAACTGTATACAAGTGTAGATTAAAGATGTAGCCTGCCATCAAAAATCAAAGATGCTAAAGTTTTACAAGCACAGACCTCGATAATTCTAGCTTTTCATTCAGAGTTGTACAAGCAGTATGTCATTCCACTGTTGTCTCATTCCTCTGTTTCACCATTCTTTCGTTCTCCCGCAGCTTAATAAACACACCTGGGTTGAGACCACTTTGCTTCTTTACCAAGCCGTAAAGCTTTATGTACAGTGTCATTTGGCAACACCTCATTACTAGGACCATTTTGTTTCATGTTTAATGAGTGGTCTTGATAATGAGTGCACATTTAGTGTGTGACTTCCACTCAAACTGGTCCACAACAACACATCACCACCTGTTATCATGGGGAGCCGTTTAGTTGATTGATCCATTATGTGCCACATGCACATCACCAATACCATAGCAGTATTTAAAAACAAAAATATTTACCTGTAAACTGTTTTTGTTCCTAGTGCTAAATTAATACTAGGCGTCATAAGCAGGCCAGGAGTTATTGTCAGCAATTTGACTACAAAAACAAAAAAACAAAAATTTCCAAATTGAATTCCAATTATTGCTTAGTCAGCCAAAATCTAGCACCTCCATGTATGTTAAAAACAAAATATCTTCCACATTATTAAAACTAGTGTAATTTTTAGAACTTTATTTTTATATATAGAACCACAAGAAGTAATATTTATAGTAAGATAAAATAACCATCTTTATATAACAAAGTCTATGTTTAAAAAATGTTATATGATAAAATCGATAAAATAAAAATTATATTTCTCCAAGATTTGTCTGAATTTAAAACAAAAATGTTTAGTGTATACTAGCAGATAGCAATAAATTTTTAAATTACATGTAGTGATTAGTTTGGGTATGATACATTATAACCCACAGGTTACGTTGCTCCATTTTGACGTATCCTGCACATGTATGTAATAATATATGTAGGTTATGAGCCCTGCGTTCATGGGTGTTTAATGATGCTCTATTCCTATACGTGACCGTTGCTATGCTTGTAGGAGGAACAAGGCGATAGCAGTAGGGAGAGTCCTAGTAGAAATGAAACGAAGGTTTGTTCACGGAAGGCCTCTTACCGCGATACTGTTGATCATTCCGAAGTGCCTGCAGTTCGATCAGAGAACATAGCTGATGTATTCACTCTCCTCATACCTTGCTTCCTCAGTGTATTGCACTAACATATTCTGTCCACGTAGTAGTTCGTACTAACAGTTTGTGTCCGTAGTTTTAGGAAATAGGTGTCTTTGTGTGTGTGTGTGTTTTATTGTCTGTTTTAAATTCTCTGCCAGTCATGTCAAATAAAAAGCCTTGTTAGGACTGAGCAAGGTTTAGCTTTAAAAACAATACAAATAAAATGTTTTTTAATTTTATTTTTGGGTGACATAAACATATTAATTATGGTTGAAGGGTTGTTGGGTTTTTTCATCTTATTGTATTTTAATTGTTAAAATATAATTTATATTTACATCATTTTGGAGCTAGCTACTCTGTATGTGGAGTTCAGAAGAAAAAAAAACCAACCACTTAACAAGTTATATGTAGATGGAAAACAAAGAATTTATTTTTAAAACCCAATTTATTATAGTTGCTGAGAACTATTGCAAAATTATTAAGTTGGAAATGCAACATTTGCAAATGAATAATTTTAAAAGTAATTTTCTTCCATTTGTATATTGCACTGCCATTCTTAATATCATGGTATATAGTACCGTTTCTGATCTGTCCATAAAGACTTCCATAAACATATAGCTGGTGCAGAATTTATTATGTACATGTATTTCTGTTGTATACTGTTTATCTACTTGCCATGTGAAAATACTCGAATAAATGTGTTATCAGATTGAAAACAAAGTCCAATTGTATCTTTGCTCTTACACGGTTGTTAAGATAGCATTAAGAAAATTTCAGTCACCATAATGTGAGAATTTTCATTGCCAATGACAGTTTTGTGATATGTAGGTAACAATGTCATTGGACATGTCGATGGTGTCATTGAGTCATCTACATGTATGCCAGTGCTGTATAATAGAACTATGTTTTCTATTATCAGTGTTCAGTATTTTTCCTATTGTAGATATAAAAAAAAAGAGTTAAATTCTTTATAATTTGATTTAATAATGATTCCCTTTTTACACTTTTTCACAAATTAATAACCCAAGAAGATATTAAACTGCTTTTTATTTCAATAATTAAAAATAAATAATAATAATAATTTTAAAAGAACAACAAAAATAAACAAATTAATATTACAGCTGAAATACATTATTTAAAAATAAAAAAAATTACACCAAAATATCCAAACATTTATGCAGCTTTATATCACATACAATTTAACTAAGCATGTAAATAGATAAACAGTAAACATGTATTGTATATATGTCTGTTTTGTTTTAAAGATTTGATTGCAATTGGCTGAACTTTTGCATCATCATACAAGCTTTTCCAAATATTAAGTCAGGGTGATGGAGAGGAAATAGGGGCATTGAAAGTTGTTTTTTTCTGCCTTGTGAACCTTCTGAAATTTATATCATAGGATACAGTCATACCATACTATGTATAAATTAAATAGTAAAGAAAATAATTGTATGTGTATTGGTGGGGGTGGGGGTTGGATTGTTTAAATAAAAATGTAAATTCCTACGTTTCCTCCTATCACCCCTCATGATAATGTTTGGAGCAGCCATTACTTCACTGTAACAGCCTGATCATTATGTGTACGTGTATGTGTAGTGTATACAGAACCATGATGTGCAGTTACTTGTGCAATTTGTCAACAGAGATAAAATTACTTAGTAAAAATGTCAAATATTTTGTGGTCTGGATTCCTAAAATGTGTTCTTATGGTGCAACTTGTAATATATTTTTTTTAATTCAATCCATGACTTGCACACATACAGGTGTCAAACATAACACTTTTACATGGGAGAAGAAACCGGTGAGAGTCACGTAAACCAATCTTTCAACTGGTTTCTTATGCATTTTCAAACACACATGACAGCACATGCCAGTTAAAGATATTGACATTAAACAAATATATATTGAAGGGTGTGACTAATTTAGATTGTGGGGAACCATTTAAGATATTCCCATATTTTGATACCATATAAATTTACATGCTAAGTGGAGCCAAAAATTATTCTCCTTGAATTGGTCTCATGGGAGTGATTGGGAAGTAATAGTGATAGTTCCTCTTAAATGGCAGTCTGCCAATCTCTAATATACATACATACATGTACATGTATGTTTTATGACTATTCAGTTGGAAATGAAAATGAGTTATTGTTTGATCTGATGAGAATCGATCCTGCTGCCCCTCACACCTCATGGATATGAGACAAGAATCTATCACCATGTATATATGGTATTGATTAGTTGGCTGTGAAGTTGAGCTGACAAACATTGGCAGTCGGTGTCAGATGTTGTGAATATTACGTTTCCAACAAGTTATTTTATTATTGCTACACAGGGTTGGTGGCAAGGATGAACATCAGCTTATGGCCATACACAGAATTTTGTATGTTTTGCTCCATCATTAAGATTTGTAAGCCATTATTTGTATCAGTATAGTTTGGGTGAGGTTTAAACTTTTATTTGTTGGCAAGTTATTTGGGTCAAAGCCAAATACACATATTTATTATTTATATAAACTGTAACATGTTCACACATTATTCTCATTCTATTGACCTGTTACGAAGCAGCCACCTGTCTAATAATGCTTCCAACCATGTCCATGTAAGTAGGTTTCACAGGGCGGGATATATCATGGCTCAGTGGTAAAGTATATCCGATAGGTGACAAAATCGCATCATCAATCACCCTCAATGGACTCTGGGTTTTTATCCTGTTCCAACCAGTGTATCAGGACTGGTACATCAATGGCCATGGTATGTACTATCCTATCTTTGGAAAAGTGCCTATAAAAGATCCTTTACTGGTGTATCAGTAAGAGTAGTGTATGGGACATCAGCAGGTTTCTTTATTGACCAGTGGTCAAAGTAACTGTTAGACACCAAATAGCCATACAATTGTGTTGAGATGTCATTAAACAAAATTACTTTCCTTGTAAGTGAGTTGAGGGGGGAGGGGGGAGTATGTCACAACCTGATAATATTATAATTGAACATACTACACTTTTAACCTGTTTGACCTCATAATGACCATTTCAAAAGTTATGTTTTCTCAACCGACAAACTCAACTTCCTGGAGTTCCTAGGGGCAAACTGATAGTTTTGAGCCGTCTTAAGATTTCACACACTACTTTTAAAGAACAGTGATATTTTTTAGGTTTTCACAGCTGGTTGAAACTTTTAACACAAACATGATTGCTGACCACTGGTGTTTGTTTTTCAGTTAACAGCTTAATGTTGGTGACATGTGCTTGACACATTCATGAAAACTGAAAGAAAAGAAATAAATGTTTAAAAATATTTTCCAGAAAATAATCAGTATCTTTAGTTATTATTTAATAACTCAACATGTATTTGTACTATTACGTGAATTTAATTCAGCAGTTAAGAAAAAATTATTACAGTTGCAGTTTGTTAAAACAAAAAATTATCTTAAGTTTCATAATTTAATATGTTTTCATAATCTTACACATGCATTTTTTTTTCACAAATACAATTACATTATATAATGTGTATGTACATACATGTAGGTATGACATTTTTAAATTACTATTTTTTATGAAAGCATAAAAACTGTATCATGGTTCTTTTTATAATAATATAGTGAAGTGATCATTAACAAAGTTAACAGTATTAATTTATTGCTTATGTAGCAGTACTAATTCATTCCATTTTGACTAACATATATATATCATTTTATTATGTACTTAATCTGTATGTTTGACTTGGTCCACATTAATGCATGTTTTCGTGTATAACCATTATAGCCATTGAAAATAATGTACTAGATTTGTGTTTTTCGATAAAAAAAATTAACTAATTAATGTTTGTTCTTTGAAGTGTTTGAAAATAAAGGTCTGATTCATGATTTCTTTTCTAGCTTACTGACGTTTTTCATGATATTTAGTTATCAATATACTAGCTGGTACGGAGTATAAGTAGTACATTATTTAAATGGCTGTAGTTGTTATTAATATGGATTTGTGGTCAGACATACAATTTTGTTCTTCTTTTGCTGTTGTATAATTAATTATTGTGGTGTGTTTTAATGTTATCTTGATTTTACAGTATTATTGTTAGTATTATCATTATCATATTCATTACCATTATCATCATATCATACTGTAATGTTACAAAATAGTTTTAATATACAGTGTATAATTAATTTACGAAAGTAGTAATTTGATAACTAGTTAATTATATACTTTATTTATTAATTGTTCTAAGTACTGAAATGCTTTAAATTAAAAATTAGCCTAAGGAATCTAAATTTTAATAGTTTTATCTTTTTTAAAAACTACCTAGTAAGACATTTTGCATGTAGTGAGAAAAAATTTAACTGTTACTAGTATGCATGTAATTTATAGTTAAGAGAATGCTATTCCTTTGCTGTAGATTTTTTTTTTTTTTTTTTTTTTTTCATTTCATTTCTTTTCTTTTCTTTTCTTTTTTGCCTTGTATTACTTCAATGGCTGTACTTCCCTGTACTGGTTTACATACTAATGCATTATGTTGTTGTTTGTACTAATTTGGCCATGTAGGCAAAAAAGAGTGGTGGCTATATGGTGGCCGTCCAGGCTGAGAAATGCGGAGTCTGCGGGAAAAGCGTGTACGCCATGGAGAGGCTGGAGATGAACAAAGTTGTCTACCATAAAACCTGTTTTAAGTGTTCGCAGTGCAAAGCCACGCTCACGTAAGACACACCCGCCATTACACGGGGAGTGGTGGTCGCAAACACAGTCTGGCCCTTTTTTCTCGGTAGCTGCTTTCATAACAAAATAAAAGACAACACTCCAGTTGTTTAGGCTATCCTCTTTTTTCTACTATTTACATGTAGTTAGTGAACGTTTGGAATTAAAAAAAAAAAATTAAAAAAAAAAAAATTATATTTTAAAATAGAAGAAGAAATTATAAGTAGTTAAAAAAAAGAATGAGTTGGGTAACTTTTTTATTGGTTGCTGCAAGCAATAAATTATTTATGGTGAGCATTAAAACTAATTTACATTGAACCAAATATTTGAGTTTGAAAACTTTTTAATTACATATGCTGCAGAACTTTTGATTTGTTTTAATGTAATATATTTAATGCATTGCTAAATGAAATTAATGTATTTATTTTCATGTGTCATTGTAATAAAAAAAAAAAAAAAAAAAAATAATATTTAAACGTTTTTTTTTAATTAAAGAAATGTAATAAAAACTAAATATTGTCTGTCAGAGCAGAGATATTCTTTTAATTTGTATATTTTATGGTGTTGCTCTGGGGGTTTTTTTGGGGGGGGGGTAATTATAAATTAAAAATTAAAATTAAACAGGCAGCAAAAAGTGTTTGGGAACATTTTTCACAGTGAAATTATTATTAAATAATAATTTTTTTTTTTTTTTTTTTACTTTGCACAAAAAAGAACTATTAAATATCTAGCTACTTAAATACTTGTTATCTGATACCAAGTAGTTGCTAAAATGTTTGTGGAAAAATTTTCTCATTTTATTTGGCTTTATTAATACATTTTTTCTCTTTTTTTAAGTTAAGAAAACAAGTACATATTTGCACACTGACTATTAAAACATTTTCTAATTGATTAACCAACAGAGTGTAATATACCCAAATAATACACATCGGGCAGTTTACGAACTGTCGTTAATGTCTAATAGGTACTTCCTGTTGTTGTTAAGTGACTTCATCCCACTTGTGACGACTGCTAGCTTCCGTTACAAACTGATGTGTGCGACCACCCTTCCTCTCTTGTTGTACGCATGGGAACAGGAAAATAAGCCAAATCACATGTATTTGCATAGATTATTTATGTATGTCCTGTGTACTGTATCACCCACCTGCTTGAGTTCAGGATTTTTGTTTTTGTCTGCAAAATAAAATCGTTAGTAGCCAAGTTGTTTGCTGTTACCTATATATAGCACATGTACATGTATTTGTTAAGTGTTTGGAATTTAAAAAAAAAAAAAAAAACATATTTAAAGGGAGTTGCTTGTTGAATCACGTGTACATGTATACTACACATGTATATGTGTGAAAAGGAGTGGCTGTTGGTGTATATAAATTTACATGTCAGTGATAGAAATAAACAGAATTTTTCACTATAGTACTGTCGGAAATAGAATAAAAATGATTTTCGTCGATTATTTCTTACATATTAAACAGACAAGTAAATATTTTGTAAATATCTATTTAATGATAGTCTACCTAATTTAGCATTTACTTGTTTGGGCTCTCATTGATGTACAAGGTGGTGTTTACTCTTGAAATTAAAAGAACGATGTCAGTAAACAGGTGATTTGTGCACTTTATTGGAACAGACTATAACAGATTTTGGTCAATGTGTCAATTTCATTGCTGTTACAAATATGTGAGGGACCCTTCTGATGACAGTGTACCCCTATCCCTCTCCAGAACAAAAATATTTGTAGACATTTATAAGTAACATTTGAGCAAAACTGTCAAGAACCATTTTGAGTTTGTGATCTATTAATTATACCGGTATTAAAGGTGCTATCTCAAAGTTGCATAATGACAGCTGTTGCAAATCATATTTTTATTAAATTTTGCTTTAACATTGAAGACTACACCTTTAACTATATGCCCATAAATGATGATAGGAAATAATTTATCTACTAGTAGAAAATACATGTCTGTTGGATAATGTTTATCACATACAGGTGTTCACATATAGTTTCTAATATAGCACCTTTTAGTGGTTGCAAGATTGTGTAAATTTCTAATGTACTTATATTGAATTTATATTCACTAAACATGCTGGTCATAATTAATAATTTATGCTGCAATAGTATTCAAATTAATCTGTTAACTTGCAGTTTTAAATTAAGTTTATTTAAAGGTAAATGAAATTGACATATGTATGTCATCAAAATGTGTTATAGTCTGTTCCAATAAAGGTCAGAGAAATCCTGTTTACTGACATCTTTATTTCAATTTCAAGAGTAAACACCACTTTGTACATCAATGAGAGCCCAAATAAGTAAATGCTAAATTAGGTAGAATATCATTAAATAGGTATTTACAAAATAATTACTTGTCAACTTAATATGAAAGAAATAATTGACGAAAATAATTTTTAATCTATTTCCGACTCTACTTTAGTCCACCGGACAAACACATCTAGAAATCGACTTGTCCGACAATATTTTCACTTGTCCAAGTAAATAGTTTGTTTTATTCAAGTACAAGGACGATGTTTTTCATTGCTAAAAATAAAACGTCATTGAACATTTTTACTTGTCCGCTGGACAACCACCAAGGTACATTTTGTTTGTCCGAGCAGATTTTCACTTGTCTGGACAAACGGACAAGTGCTTATTTCGAACACAGCCTGTTTAATATATAAGATGTTTGTTCGAAACCAGTATTGCAGGAATGGAATTTGTGGACCATATACTATTACGAGCAAAATTCCTCCGATTATAATTTGAATATCATACTATGCCATATCTTGCAACTACATTTGCAATACTAATAATATTAATTATAACATTTAAATGGATATTTTACAGTAAGTATCAAGTTCCTTGTCATTGCTAGTGGAAGTGAAAGCAAAAGTAATATTATTTTTATAGTATGACATAAAAGAAGCAATTTGCTGGCAGTTGACAGTTAATTTGAGATTAAATGTTATGTTATATTGAGGTTGATGTTGAACTTGGCAGTGTAGGTTGTGAAAGGCTCATAACATGTATGTATTTTGAACAACAGAACATAAATCTGAAACATATGTTATTGTATCCTGTTCACAGCAATGTGCTCTTTGAGTTTCATTCTTTCAAAATAATACTCATATGAGGGTTAAAAATAGAAACATTATTTGTGACATAAGCAAAATAATGTATTCATTGAAGGATGCATTGTTTTCTAATAGTAAAACAATCAACACAGTTAAAAGAGATTATTTTAAGCTTTAAGTCCAGTATTTTATAAAATAAATCCGTTTAAAGGAATATCTTGTGAGAGATTATTATGCTGATAATCGTCAGTATGTATAATGAAGAATGTCCATTCAAACATGCTTGTCGTTGCTTGTATCTGTTTACAATGTTCATTATCTGTTAATTAGCTTGGTCGACTTTGTGTTGAAATGAAACCGCCTCATCTTGTAATGGTCCGTGGTTTGCTGGTAATTCAGTGTTGGCTTATTTTCCTGTCTCGTGTTACACATTGATTTTGTTCTCATTTACGTTGTTAAGCATAAAGAGTGCAGCTCATTTCCAACAGCTGGCCGGTTACATGTAAAGGTATACCGGTACGTGCGGATTACACGTACACCTCCCATTGTAGAGTGCAGTCAGATTTGTAAACATTTGAACTTTTTTGCCTTTTGTGGCACTTGTAAGCATCTGTGTTCTGGTTTCACTAAAATGGTGAACAACAATGGATATCACTGATAAATTAAATTATTTATTACTTTAAATAAAATAAAAAAAGTAATTATAACCTGACTTTTGTTTAATGTGTATTATTGAAGCTATATTGTACATCTCCAATTAAACTGTTATTTCAATAGCTCTCGTGTTTGAAAATGTTTTCAAATTATTAATGAAATAATTTTCCTGTTGAAATTGTATGGTGGGAAAGATCAAAATCCTATCTTGATAGGGATTGTTCACTTTATAAGTTGGGAAAAAAGAAAAACAAAGTACAGGTCTTTTAAACGTATACGGAAAGGAACATAGTTGGTACTCTCAACAACCTGTGGTATTGATTGAAGACATGTGCTCTTAGTAATTATCAGAATTCTGACCCACATGGTTTCCTTATTTCTTTTCATAAATTCACCCACAATAAAACACAGATTCAGTCTACCTTCGAAGAGAAAAACAAAAAACAAACCTTAATTAACATTGCACTGTCGTGAAAATGAACATAAAGTACAAGGAAGCAATCTTTAGGACAGAAGGAAAGTTCTCCTTTTAGGTTCAACTCCATGGCCTTGAAAATTTCCGAATGTTTTCTTGCTTGCTTTTAAAAAAAAAGAAGACAATTTGCATTTATGTGCATACTCAGGCATGGTACTATTGAGCACTTGCATGCATACCTGTAGGGCGTGGCTTGTATAACATTCAGTAACACCTGCATGGAGCCTCTTCTACATGGACAATTCGGTTTGTTTCTCACATAATTGTGTGGCTTAGCCATGACACTATATTGGGGGATGGGTTGGGGTTTTATAATAATAATAAATAGTTAATCATTTTTGTAAAATTAATTCAAGGGCGGAAAAATATTGTATTGATTTTGAAACCATGATTGTTTTTTTAGAAATAGAAATTTGTATTTCATATGCTGATTATGAAGTACACTGCATATAAATTGTTTTAATACTATCAGTATTGGATTGTATTTGTTGTTTCTATGCAGTGAAATAAATTTGTAGGTGTGGGAGGCAGGGAAAATGTTTAAAATTGTTGTCTTGAAAGAAGGCTGTTTACTCCTTAGATACAGCAGTTGTACAGAGTGAAATACTTTATTGCTGAATGGTGTGCCCTTAGACAGCCCAAATGTTTATATCAAGTTTGATTGCTGTGTCCGATCATAAATGCTATTTCATAAGTTTGCCATATTTTGAATATGCTCATGTGTTTCATTTCATCATGTTGCATATCTTTGTCTTTTTCAGGCCAAAAACATTCGCCGTGAATAATGGAATAATGTTCTGTACAAACCATTATAAACAACTGTTCGCTCGCAAGGGAAATTATGATGAGGGATTTGGACGGGAGCAGCATAAAAAGAAGTGGCGGAGTGAACCTAGCCTCACTGATTCAGAGCAGGAGGCCACATAGAATTTACTTTGATTTAGTGACGAACTCTTTATTGTTACCAAAACCAAATGCAGAGAACAGCTGACAGAGGCTGGAGATGTATAGTTGACACTTAGTGAAGGAATTAGTCGGTGAAGAAGAACAAAGAGAAAAGAACAAAACTGCATAAATAATGTATAATTTTTGTATACATGTACATATGTAATCTGGGTTCAAAATGATAAAAGGCTCTCTCTTTGTAGACTTAGATGTCCTTTTTTTTACTACCTATGTTCAAAGATAGTTACATATTAATTAATTAAATCATTTTATGTGTAATTTCATGAAGATTTTTTGTCATCTTGCCAGTTTAATCCTGTACATTCAGTGTTAACAAGTGATATACAAAGATACTTGTGGTATTAAGTTGAAGACTGCATGTGAATTAATTGGTTTTTCATTATTCAGAAACACTCACTTCTGCATATTTCAGTCTTCATGTCTTCACACTTTTGATAATGTGGAATCAAGCTAGGATTTAGAATCTTAACAAACATGCATTATGGGGTTAATCTTCATGACAGAATTTGTATTAGGTCTTTCATAAAATGGGAGGGTACAAAACGACCAACTCGAAGTCACCCCATTTCCAAAAAATAAATGGAACAAGCATGGCTGGGTGGTGCGAGTGGACATTTGAAAAACTGAAGGTGAAAAATCAGGGGTTGATTTAGGATTCTTTTACGGTATTCAGACAGTCATGGGTTCCTGGCAGGCTGCTGGTTGATCATCAGTGTATTAGAATTGCTAATTAGTGTGGGGTGCAGTCTGAGACCCACCCTATAGATCTGCTGCTGGAAATGTTCTACCACCCACATGTATAGTACATGTATAGTCCAACAGCACATTAGACAAACTCTTTACCACTGGGCTACATTGCACTCCCAACATGTCTTAAGTTACAAAATGAATGATCTTTCTGTTATGCTGACATAGTATTATAAGTGGTGGTAAGCTGCAAACCTGAAGTACCAGTTTGGCCCAACTGGGCACAGAATCCAGGTTTTAAAACTAAATTCATAAATATTTTTATTAATATACCAAGTACGGTACATTGTTTTAGCTTCCTAGAATAGTGAAGTGATATGTTCCTAACAACATTTTAATATATTGTCCATATTACCAAAAAAAAAAATAATAATAATCTAACAATTTGCATCATCTAGGTCTATACCAGCTGCAGTTTTGTTCAGACATCTTGAACAGACACTTTTGATCACTTTCAACAAATTTGTTTCATTAACTATAATATCATTTTGCACAGTTGATTTTCATTTTATTGTCTGCAAATAAGCATTGTGTTTTTAGTTGTAAGTAAGTGTGTTATTGTTGTATGGGTATTTGTGGAGCTAACTGAGCAGCTTCTGGTTGATTCAAACCAAGGTGTAATAGCCATCAAACTAAATGCAATATGTTGATTGGTTGGATCACACCAGTACCCTGAAAGCTGAGTGCAGTAGAGTAATTTGATTGGTTGGTTTAAACCTGAGCAATAACTAAGCAACCTGAATGGATTATGTTGATTGATTGGACCAATCCAGTTACCTCTATGAGCGGAGTGTAGCAACTTGATTGGTTGGTTTGGTACCAGAGTGATAGACAAGTAGATGAAATGGGCTTTCATTGTAAGCTATGCTTATTGAAAACTTAGACATTGGTTCTTTACTTGTACATTTAGTTTGCTGATCAGTCCTTTGAATATAGCTTTCTTTTCAATATGCTTAATGTTCATATAGATACATGTATAATCATATTGCCTTTTATCTTTTTGAAAATGTCACAATTATTGCTCAAATCAATAAAACTAATCTCTCATCCCTACATTTCACTTAAGACTGATTCTTGATTCATATTTTGGGCAGTCTTATGTCAAAATACAGGGGGTGTCCGGTTTGTTATAGTGTATTTCATGCCCAAATCTGAGAAATACATTATGAAAGATTAATAATCCAAGCATAATGTCAAAAAAGAAAGTTGTTAATTTTGCCATGTACATGATTTGCACACACACACTGGTTATAGCCTCATAATGTATAGTGCTATAGAAATAAGTGATTTTTCTAGTTTACTATATACAAACTTTCTATTTATTACTCACTGCATGATCAAAATGGATCTCTGTTTATATCATGCTTTCATGGCTGGTTTTCAAATAAAATAACCAAGTCTATCTGTTGTTGTTGTTGTCTTTATAATAATGGAGGCCCAGAGTTTAAGCTGGACAAAAAATATTATTAAAAATTTGGCAAATTTGGACAGTAAATCTGTAGCCACATTCAAATTCTAAATAACCTTACAACCAACAAAGCTGATGATCTACAAAGGGCAGGCAACTTTCGAATTAGGTTTTTTTTTGCAAACTGTTCATGAAATTCACCAAATTAAGATTAATTAGCATTTTGCGATTTGCAAACACCAGCTTAAACTCTGGAGGCCTACTTTTGGAAGTTCTACATGGTTTGCAATAACCTTGTTATATTCAAAAACATCCTTATGTAAGAAGTACAAGTTGACCATTCAATACCCCTCCCCCATTCTCAATATTGCATTCATAACAAGTTATAAACTGTCTGTTTGAATCAAATTTATTGCATGATATCCTGGAGACTTGTAGGGATTATGAATCATGAATGCTAAGCAGCCTTTGTCTATATGATCATAAAAACAACCAACCAACAAACAGAAATACTTGACATCCTGTACAATACGTTGGTCAATCATCCTTCACTACATGTGGGAGGGGAGTTCATCACAGTGTTTATTTACTTTAACCTTTCTTAACATCAAGATGATGTTGCCAGCATGAAAGAATATGTAGTTTGGTGTCAAAGAATTGAAATACTATTGCTTTTTGTTCTCTGTACAGTTTAAACAATATTTATTTCCAATTGTAATGCTGGTTGGGGATTGACCAACAGAAAAATGCCTCTATCAAGGCCTCCCCCTACAATTTGAAAATGTAATTCAGGTTTACACAAGATGACAGACCAATGATAAATTCCATGATTCCAAATCTTTGTTCTCTGTACACATGGTAGAATAGTTTACTGAACCAAGAATCAAAACTTGAAAGTGCAGAAACCAAAATACCACAGTATACACTGCAAGTTACCTGAACCAAATGTTGCAGTAGGTGTGGCTGGATGAAGATCATGTGTTTAGTGAATGGGTTTATTATTAAACGGTTGATGCCACATCTGGTGAATCCAATGATAAACATGTTATTAATGGTTCTTTTTGCCATCCATCTGGTTTCTGGTTTCCTCCATTAATGGGTCTATTCAAGTACAATAACACACGACTGCAAAGGGAGGGATAATATATAACAAATGTTTTTCTGTGACTGAAAACAAACTTGTAACACTTAATATTTATCAAAAACAGGTCCTATTTCAGCTTTGCAGTGATATATTTTAATTTCAATCTCGGATTTCAGGGATATGGAGCCCGATCCAAATTTTAGAAGTCTGTTATGGTTAGTGGTTCTTATTCATCAAATCAATTTCCATTGTCGATAATGTTAAGAAGTTTATGAACCCACCCAGGCAATAAATGCATTTTAAGTTTATTTTCATGCTATATCCAATAGAGGTTTTACACAAACTAACATGCACACCTCTTAGTTATTTGGCTTGTCCACAAAGGTAGGTTCATTGTTAGCACTTAGTAAAAGAGAAATTAATCCCACCACTGAACCCGTTAAAACTTGCTCTGAGCGGGAGTCATTACCAGGATGCAAACCCAGAACTACTAAAAGTTAGTTATTTTTTGTTTTAATGACACCACTAGAGCACATTGATTTATTAATCGTCAGCTATTTGATGTTAAACATTTGGTAATTTTGACTGGAGGCAATCCACTACATATGCGGGGCGGGATGTAGCTCAGTGGTACAGTGCTTGCTCGATGCGCAGTCAGTGGGATCGATCCCCATCGGTGGGCTCATTGGGCTGTTTCTCGTTCCATCCAGTGCACCACGACTGGTATACCAAAGGCTGTGGTATGTACTACCCTGTCTGTGGGATGGTGCATATAAAAGATCCCTTGCTAGAGTTGAAAATGGGCAGAATTTTGAAAATAGCAATTAGTAAAAAAGTGAACAGAATAAATCTTTAAAAAAATATAAAAAGTTACAAGCCAAAAATAAAAAGAATTGACTGATTGGCCGAATATTTATATAATTTGGAGGATTTTAGAAGGACAGTCCAAAATTAAATGAGAGAAAAAAGAGAGGATCGGACTATTTAATAATATTTAAAAAAAGAAAGTAATTTCGACATAAAAGTTTGAATGCAGATCTAAAAGTTTAAAGTCCGATTGATATGTCCACGCGAGTGGCCTCGTTAAGGCCGTTTGGGTGCACAGCTTATAGGGATGAGATGGGTTGCATCCCATAAAGAAAACCCCTAGATTGACAGTCATTAGATGTTGAAGGTGTAGTGCTGTGCTGAAATACAGATCTTGAGAAGCCGGATCCGTCTGTACGAGAGAGTATCAGACTAGGGTATAGTCCAGTCGTCATGGGTTGGTATAGTGGTGCAGACAGGCCTGACTCCGGAGGATATAAGATGGTATCACTATAAAGCAAAGTCTAGAAAAGAGTAGTAGGGGCCAACCCCGCTTCCTATTTCTTCTTGGAGTTGGGCGGTCAATCTTCCAGTGCTGCTAGGACAGGCTTGGACATGTAGAGACTAAACGCGAACAACCATGGCGTTCTGCAGAATGGCCATCATACAAGTCATGAAAAAAACAAGTCGACATACTCCGCCATAGAAATGACGTGGAGGCAAGGAATCTCGCTAAAAACGAGAAGCGTTCCAGCATTCAATCAGTTCCATTCATTCATCCCAGTAGAAATGAAGGATCATCAAGTCGAGCACACGAAAGTATGTGCAATGTGCACAAGCGAAACAAACACTTCTTACCATGTCGAGCTCCAGACTGGGAATGCAAGAATGTGGTTCTATTCCTGAACAAAGCTCATCTGGAGTAGGTCCTCTGAAATAGTTTGCCCCGATTGGTTAAAGATTTAGCAACCTTTCTTGCCAACACCAATCTGATGAAGATCCAACCTTGCTGCCATTCTACTGTACCTGCTCTCTCCACAGGTAGGACATGCACCAGCACCATTTTGTGAGTACAAGTGACCTTTCAACACAAATGGTTTTATTTGGTCTAAAGAAACATTTTCTGGATATGCCTTTGATCCACTGTCCGATCTGCTGATGAGGACAGTAGTTGGATTATGAAGTAATGTCACTTTGTCTGAGCGGTATAATATGATTGAAGTATTTCATCTCTCAATGGAAAGCAAGAAAATAAATTAGTTTAACAACACTTCGGTACATTTGAAACTGGCTGTTTGGTTATTTAAACACTTGGTCTAGATAATAAATTGAGTATATTTCATGTTTTTTGTCGAATATGATTTATATCTCGTCGAGTAAAGTTTGCAATCATATCTCACGAGTCGCACTTGCGCGACAAGTGATATGATTGCAAACTTTACTCGAGATGTAAATCATATTTGACAAAAAACATGAAATTTTCTATTTATTATATAACTTTTGGCAATTTACCTTATTTTTAAAATGCCAGCAGCAAAATAGTTCTGGCTTTCATACAATGAAGATAACATTTTCTACAGTGACGATAACACATTTTTGAGTGAAATAGTGAAATTTTCACTCTAAAATGTGTTATCATCACTGAGTGACTGATAACACTTTTATTTCACTGCTATTTTAAGATATTTCACTAAATGTTATATAATAAAAGAGGAAAACTGCTGCTGCCACATACGCTATTCCTACTGGAAAACAGGGATCATAATTTATATACACTTTACTATTGACAGGACGGTAACATATATATACAGCATTGTTTGAAACCCATCGGAACAGTTCAAGCAATCTACCACTTATACCTGCCCCAAATTTGATGGTGACCTATTAAATTGAGTACAGGATGACATCAGAAAGATGGCATCGGCAAGTTTCCAACAATGACTGGACATGTTTTTTAGGACACAAGATATCACGGTTTGATTCTGAAAGGTTACTTTACTTTTTTCTTCTTTTTTTTAATGTACATGCACTTTTAGATCTCACTGTGAATGCCCAACAAAACGGAATTTGCAACAGTAAAATAATCGGCAAATTGAAAAACAGTACAATTATAACCTAATTGGGATACATTGCTAACATCCTGATTTGCCCAAACAAATCCAAAACTATATATTTTCAACAGTGTTCTTATCCTGGTTGGCCAAGTACCTCTTTCAGCAATGTCAAGCTATTTGACAATTAGATAACATTGTTTTGAATATAGCAAAGTTGCAAGGTGCTCTCCTGATGAGCATTTGGTCTAGAATCGATACCCATCAGTTGGCCCATCGGGCTATTTCTCGTTCTAGCCAGTGCACCATAACTGGTGTGCCAAAGGCCATTGTGTCCTATCCTGTCTGTGAGGTGGTGTATATAAAAGTTCTCTTGCTGCTAATTAAAAAGAGTGGCCTATGACCTGGCAGCAGCAGACTTCCTCTCATTATCTGTATGGTCCTTAACCATATGTTCAACACTGTAATCATAATTGTTGAGTATATTGTGAAAACATTTCTTCCTTCTTCCATTAACCGTAATAATGTACACCACTAAAATGCACTTATCATAGTTACAAGTGTGATATTTTGCTATTGTTAATATTTATTTGTGATAACTATAAATTAATTGATACCTGACAACTTTTACATAAATAACATAGGAATATTGAAATTGCAATATGCTTGCAAATTGAACAAACTGAATCACAGTTCGTATGACTAGATTTCTGTTTTAAGTATGTCATAACAAATGTTATGAAATCTATCCATCCACAATATCTGGGAACTTGACTGTCGGATCATCACATGAGTTGCACAAACAACAAACATTTCAGCAACATCTGCTTTGCATAAAATATTCCAATAATTTAGGTTTCACCAGTAAATTAAAGTATATGGTTTGTGGGGTTTTTGTGGTACTACATGTAATATAATGCAAAAGTTAATAAATAATTTTGGTGGGAAACTACCATTAGGCAACTTCGACACCTCACCTTTAATTTTATAATCAGCACAGAGACCACATTTCCACATTCTACTAAAATTGCATTACTTGATGCACGTAATAATTTAAACAACTATAATGTTATTGTTTGTTTTGTTGCTTTAATTTTTAACCCTGACCCTAACTCTGGCTTTTTAATAAATATCTCCTGGACTTGTTTTGTGCAGAGATACAATTTTGGGTTTAGATTTGATGTCATCAGTCATGTACAAGATTTTTTGACAACAATATCTATTAGACTGAGTCTTGTATAAGATGCTAATATGTTTTGGAAACCAGCAATTTTATCATTTGGTTAGTAAAATAATAAAATAAATAAATGTAATAATAAATTAGAAAACACACACACACACACACACACACACACACACACACACACACACACACACACACACATATCACAAATAAAATGCACAGATGTATGTTTCAAGTGTTATACTAGGATATTTGAAACGGGTTGGGTGCCATCTGTGGTTGGTTTGGAAGGGGTGGAATCTTTGTTCCGTGGTTAAAATAAAATGAAACTTATAGTTTTCGATGACTAAGAATCATTGAAGATAACAGTAAGTAATACTATCATTATATTCCTCTAAATCAGTGTTTGGGTTTCAAGGATACAGAACAGGTGTTCTACGTGGTTGTATTCATGTTCACCTGTGTAGACAAACCAGTCATCAGTTCAGGATCACAGCTAATTATGCATTACACCCACTTGTTCTGTATGTCAGCGGACTGTTTGATGTGCAAATTAGTGCATAAGATCTAACAAATACACTACCTGTAGCCATAGCAACAATAAATAAACATGAAAAAAACACATATTCTCCACTTCTTTTAGCTAATGGTGTATGGTGAAAATCATAGCAAGACTTGTGTCACAAGAGTCATTAAAAAAATAAATGCAATCACTATTGGATATTAGTTTAAGTTCACTTAATTAAATTCAGTTATAATTCATCTATTGATTCACATTTATTTTGTATCATCTTCACAACTACTGATAACACTGCATTTTTAGATAACATCCAGGTATACTGTCCTAGGCACGCAACTTTCAGGCTGCTAGAGTTTCCAAATACCAGCACAAGTAAATAACCATGGCTTTTACATACTGATTGTGGAGACTCACACTCAGACTCTGCTCTGGTGTGGTTTGGGCCTTAACCACGACCTAGCTTGTGAATCCTTTTAAGAAGTATGTGGCTTTTTGCCACAGGTCAGAGTGTTTAACGTGCACATTCAGAACAAGCTGTTGTAGTGTACGCCTGTCCTGGGCACAGGTGCTGGTCTCGGCTGGGTCCTCCGTCCAGGACAGGAGAGGGGTGGGGTGGTTTGGAGGGGGGACTATCTGCACTGGCAGGTGCAAGGGAGCACCAGCAGTCCGACTGGGGCCGGTAACAGACAGAGGGTGGTATGGTGCTATGTAATTTGGAAAGTCCTGTAGGATTAAGCCAAAAAAGAATGAGTGCGCACTTTTGTGAAGGAAATTAGGCACAATTTTGAACGGTCCATCAAAAGACAAAGATAGGGAGCTATGTATAGTTTTGAAAAATTAGTACGCCAAGAGTAGCTCGTTAGTTTTGCCACCAAATTTATATATGAACCTCCCTCTTCATAAGTATCCAACGCCATATAACCATAAATAAAATGTGTTGAGTGCGTCGTTAAATAAAACATTTCCTTTGCCAGTAAGATCAGTGAGCCCAACACAAGAAACACATAAACACAACCAATTAAGGAGGCTTAAACAAAGTTGCATTAATAACAGGGCTCTTTTGCTGAAAGTATAAATTTAAGTTTTGTTTTAAAATGTAAAGAGCACAACTTTAAATACATGTAGTTCTAAAACTGAAGGTTTAAGTACCTTTGAGAGGCACGATGAAATCTACTATGGTAGTAATTGTTGTTTGTTTTTCTTGGTTTTGTTTTTGTTTTACTGTTGGGGTTTTTTTCTGTTTTGGTTTTTGAGGGGTTGCCACTGTCAAGGGGCCACGGCGGCTATTTTTTTCCTCACCACCTTTAATATTTGCCTGTCACCCCATAGCTCAACGTGGGTGCCCTTCCCCAAATATAATTTTTTATTATTTCTAGCTTAAGTATTCATGGGAAACAGCAAAACATGTTATTTCCACCATCATGCATGGTTTACGTAATTGTCATTAAATAACAATAGTACGATAGGAAGAACAGGAGTGAATATATCTAGACACTGAAACATTTCCCAATGATATAAAGGAAATTTGTACCGTTTTAAATTATTTATAAGATAAACATTTATTTATTTATTTACTCACTTACTTATTTAAGTTATTTAAAAAATATATTGACAGAAAAGTGTTGCCATTAGTGAATTATGTTGATTTGTCCAAGGAGTATGGAATTGGATCTTTAATGGGAAATAACTCTTCCAATACTGTCGAAGATCAAACGCTGTTTGCTAGTGCGACCATCTCATGAATAATTTCACCACTTGCGGAGTACTGATCGCAATAGTTTCTGTTCGCTGGAGCAAGCAAACACATGGGCGTACATAGGATTTTGAAAAGGGGGGTTCCAATACATAGGATTTTGAAAAGGGGGGTTCCAATACATAGGATTTTGAAAAGGGGGGTTCCAAAATAGATTGCAGAGATATTGGGCATATATTTCTATGTTGAGTAAATATAATAATGTCAGATATCAATGTCAGATATATTAAATTATTTTTAAAAAAGCAATTTCAGGGGGGGGTTCGGTCGAACCCATCGAAACACCCCCCACCCCCCACCCACCCATGTACGCCCATGAAACATTGTCCACAATGTCTGTGACAGCCTTCCACCGCAATTCCAAAATGAAATGCTACAAAAAAATATATTAATAACAGGCGTGTGTGTGCAGAGGTGGGATTTGGGGGATATCCATTTAATCCCCCCCCCCCCCCTCCAAGAATGTGTTTTCAATGTATTTTCCGGCAGAGTATGACCTGAACTCCTCTCATTCAAAACAAACAACAAACCCAAACCTAAACCTAAACAAAAACCAGTTTCGTTCTTCTGTCTAGACAGTTTACTTACAATTTCCTGCGCCTGAAATAGGCCTACATTTAAAACATTACGCTGCCCTTTGTTTATCAATTGTATCATGTCCATTGTCACAAGACCTAAAGTACTATTCAAAATTATACCCAGGTGATTTTCCTGTCTTATATATTATTTATGAAAACCCCTGGAATAAAAGCCATAAAAAATGTGTCAGAATTACCATGACCTGTTTCGGTATTCAAACAACTGAGGCCTGGTGCTTATAAAACTTTTAGAGTCTAGACTCGAGACTTTAATAGAGTCTGATACGTGAACGTCATGGCAACACCTTACAAATTGTATATGTGTGATGTCATTAGAGATTGAGTCTGGACTCTAAATGTTTTATAAGCACGGGCCCGGTACAAAAAATGACCTGTTATAGATAGAAATATGAGATGTATTTACAATTTTACTGCATATGCAATTTGAAACAGACTATAACACGCAGGTTGATATTGATTACACCTGACACGTGAAATCCCAACTATCCAGATAGCCTGAAGACAAACCAAGTAAGCCTACTAAAATCATATATTTAGGGGGCGGGAATCAAAATTCTTCAAACTAAGTACCTAGATCGGTGCATATATGTATACAATTGCTACTTGCCACCGTTAGTTTCGTTTTATTGCATTGGTAATAAAGTTAAGTATGTCAAGCACTAGGCTTTTAAACCAATACCTACACTATAAGGGTTTTACCCTTCAAATTAGATAGCTAGGCTAGTTTAACTCCCCCTTCGTCATTGTATTCAATGCTATACAAGGACGGAGGGGGATGGGTGGTCATAAATGACCGTTGAACTCACTAGAATAGGGACTAAAGACAATAGGTACAACCGTAACACAAAACTAGGATTCATACACAGACTACACGCTCACTGCATCAGTACACAGGGTGCATTGACTAATGATAACAATGCACCCGCCCCCATTTAAAGGCCCAGCACGTACTCTAATAAGGAACCGGACAAAAGAATACCGTTCCGAGTACACAGTTGCAATGCACCCGGGGGAAGCTGAACAAAAGAATATCGGCCTCCCCTACCCAAACCCCCAATAGGCCTACTTGCTGCTGGTAATAACTTGGTACTTGGTGATGCCTCGACCAGAAGCGGTCAGGCCCTTATAAGGGCCCTATGGGCAACCTAGGGAGACACCACAGCATCGTAAAGGTCTAAAATTAACGAGCTACTCTCCATTTACTAATATCAAAACCTATATTAGCTCGGCCATTTACCTTTCGACCGACCGTTTAAAATTGCGCCAAATTCCCTCAATCAAAATTGCGCACCCTTTTCTCTTTGGCATTTAACTGCTCCATTCAAATTCCATAGCACCACCACCACCCCCACCCGCCTGCTACCGATTTGATCGGGCTGCTGGTGCTCCCTTGCACCTGCCAGTGCAGGCGGTCCCTCCTCTCCCCTCCCCCCACCTTTCCTGTCATGGACGGAGGAGCCGGCCAAGGCCGGCTCGTGCGCCCACGACAGGCGTGCGCTACAACAGCTTGTTCTGAATGCGCACGTAAAACCCTATGACATGACATGACATGACACGTGAAATCACAAGTACTGAGCTGAGCAGAGGGGTGGTCTTAAAATGTATTGGTACTTAAAACAACATGTCCGTGTAACTCAGCCATTTGGTGCACTCTGTCATGAGTTTTGATTGTGTTCAGTTTATTTTTTTCAATCAGTTTTACTTTAGTGTCCACCTGGTTATAGTGTACTTTATGATCTGTAGCATTTTAAATATGTATACTGTCACCGATTTCTTTCTGTATTCGTTTTACAATGGGTGGTAGCCTCTTTTCAAACAGCACGCTGGATAACCTGTCGAATTCATCAACAATATGTTTGCGACCTTTGGAAAGTTTTAATTTTGAGATATCCCCTGGGTTTTTTTTTACCTTTCTTTACAATATAACAATCTGTGCTGCTGACATCCAACTGCCCTAGTTGCATGTAACAACTATATTGAAACTTATAAGCAATTTCCCTCTCTTATTCTCCAGATGGAAAAAGGAATAAACAGCTTTCACAAGTTTACTAACTGTAACTGAGACTGCAGGTCCTGTACCATATTGATGCCAGAAATAATACACCTGTCCTTTCCAATACAATGAAGTTCAATATACTGTTTTGTCAGAACAAATTATTTATTAGCACATTGATTATATGGATTCAACAGAAGTAATTTTGTTAGTAGCAAATTTATATAACTATTTTAGTTATTTGATTAAATATGCTGGACTGCTATGTATTCTTACACTTAGTACCTGTGATTTCACCTGTCAGGTGTAATTGATATCAACCTGGGTGTTATAGTCTGTTTCAAAATACATATGTTTTGCAGTAAAATTGTAAATAGATCTCATATTTCTGTCTATAACAGGTCATTTATTGTCATTTTTCGTACCGGTTGTTTGAATACCGTAACAAGTCATGATAATACTGACACATTTTTATAGTTTTTATTCCGGGGATTTTCATAAATAATATATAAGACTGGAAAATCACCTAGGTATAATTTGGATTAGTACTTTAGTAGATTTACAAAACGCACGTAGGTCTACTCATAACTGTTTCATGTTCTGTGTTTATGTAATCGTGTTAGCGGTATTTTTTATTGCATGTGGTTGTGATACACCGTAGGTTGTCCCAGTCTAATGGACACTTGTCCCACGTCAAACTGAAAATATGTGGTGATCATATAGCCAACATTGGCAATATGCCTACAGTGTGTGTGTGTGTGTGTGTGTGTGTGTGTGTCAACTGTGCTGTGCTGTGCTGTGTGTGTGCGTGCGTGCGTGCGTATTTGTTTATCGTGCGTGTACTATACGTGTGAATGCGTGCGCGTTTATGTCTGTTAACGTTGTGTGTTGAAAAAAAGAGAAGGTAATCTGGCGCGTGAAGTGACGAGGGAACGACTGGCAGGGCGACGATCATATGCCATCAACCCAGGCCCTAAGCAACAGTGCCAATCTTTTCAAAGTTATAAGTGCACTTTTTTCCTTTTCCTTTTTTTGTTCTTTCTTTTTTTCTTTCTTTTCTTTCTTTCTTTCTTTCTTTCTACCGGCCTCGGTGGCGTCGTGGTTAGGCCATCGGTCAACAGGCTGGTAGGTACTGGGTTCGGATCCCAGTCGATGCATGGGATTTTTAATCCAGATACTGACTCCAAACCCTGAGTGAGTGCTCCGCAAGGCTCAGTGGGTAGGTGTAAACCATTTGCACCGACCTGTGATCCATAACTGGTCCAACAAAGGCCGTGGTTTGTGCAATCCTGCCTGTGGGAAGCGCAAATAAAAGATCCCTTGCTGCTAATCGGAAAGAGTAGTGCACCACGAATGGTATATCAAAGGCCGTGGTATGTACTACCCTGTACATATAAACGATCCCTTGCTGCTAATCGAAGAGAGTAGCCCATGAAGTGGCGACAGCGGGTTTTCTCTCATTATATCTGTGTGGTCCTTCACCATATGTCTGACGCCATATAACCGTAAATAAAATGTGTTGAGTGCGTCGTTAAATAAAACATTTCTTTCTTTTTTCTTTCTTTCTTTCTCTTTTTGTCTAGCTGATGATGATAAAAGAAAAACCCAAAGCTACCACAATTATTCCTGTAAAGAGCATTGCAGTCATTATCTGGACTGTTTCTGTTATTCCATGGCTAATGTAGCTCTGTGGTAGAACGCTCGCATAATAGATCGCAGGATCGATCTCTACTAGGCCGAGTTAAGTTTAGAATTTTAAAATAGGCCTCATGACTTAAACATCCAACTATCGTAGTTTTTAAATGTGCTGAGGTGTCGCTGTACATAAAGAAACATCCCTCTCCATTTATTTGATATTCTGGTCACTAAAATACCTGTACATTCAAACAAATTTCACTTATAAATCTATGATCACCAAGCGCGTGTCAAAACACATGGGCAGCTCAATCGCCGTTGGTCAATCTTTAGTCGTCTCCAATCCTCGTTTACTCAATCTCCCGTCCTCACCGACGGTGAGTTGCTCCGAAGGGAGAATGCCTAGCAAAGGATGGCACATATAACCGATGGGGTAGACAGTCCCGTAGGGTGCGATATTTGGAGTGTGTGTGTGTGTGTGTGTGTGTGTGTGTGTGTGTGTGTGTGTGTGTGTGTGTGTGTCGGGGGGGGGGGGGGTGGTTATGTTCCAATGATCGATTAAAATAGAAAACTAATCGGTTTGGCTTTACCGGTCTGATGGTCATTTATAAAAATCCATAATCGATTACTTTATATCAATTTGTAGAGTCTTTCTCAGTGAGCACAACATTAGATGCATGGTGCTTAGGCCGCTAAAGTTAAAGTTTATTTTGTTTAACTACACCACTAGAGCACATTGATTAATTAATCATCAGCTATTGGATGTCAACCATTTGGTAATTCTGACATGTAGTATTCAGCAATGGATCTTTTATATGCACTTTCCCCACAGACGGGAAAACACATACGATGGCCGTTGACCAGTTGTGGTGCACTGGTTGGAATGAGAAAATAACAATCATCGAATGAATCCACAGAGGTGGTCCGATCCTGCGACGCAAGCGAGCACTCAGCCGACTGAGCTAAATCCCACCCTCGCTTAGGCCTTTAATTCAAAACCGTATGTCCATATAATTTTCTGTCCTGGACAGGAGATCTGGTGCAAATCAGAACTCGTACCCAGGATGGACGTGCCTGAACAATCAGTGGATATGCAGACCCGTAGGAACGATTTTGGGGATCGGTGTGTGTGTGTGTGTGTGGGGGGGGGGGGGGGGTGGCACTGACGGATCGGGTACAAACTCTATATATCAAATTTTGGTTACAATGGCAAACACTAATGTGATTAAAAAAAAAAAAAAAGGCTGACAAGTGGGGGCAGGTGCCCTCCACCCCCCCCCCCCGGTTCCTACGGGTCTGATATGGGTACGTTAATAGGTTTCCTTCCTTTCATATACAGGCACGGAGGAAGCAAGTAGACATTGGGGTCGATGGCGTAAAGCAAAGTTTCAAGGGGGGTCCGGGAGTATGCTCCCCTGTAAAAGTTTCAAAACTAGATGTCCTGAAATGCAGTTTCCTGCATTCTACAAAGTAAAATTCATCTCAGCCTTAAGAATTACTACCAATAATATTTTTTAAATCAGAATTTTATCCCAGTCCCCCTGCTCCGCCATGTCTGCTATAATTTGCCGATTATGTAATCGAAAGTTTATCGATTAGTGGAAACCGAATTACAACTGATGATCGATGGTAAAAGTCTAACCGGTTCCCACCCCGAATCCGATCACTATGACATGGGCGTACATGGGGTGGGTGGGGGGGGTCGATGGGTTCGACCGAACCCCCCCCCCCGAAATCGCATTTTTTTATAATTTAATATATCTGACATTGATATCTGACATTATTATATTTACTCAACATAGAACTATATGCCCAATATCTCTGCAATCTATTTTGGAACCCCCCTTTTCAAAATCCTATGTACGCCCATGTGATCGATGGTAAAAGTCTAACCGATTCCCACCCCGAATCCGGTCACTATGATAGGCTAAACAGCTCATTGGATATAGCAAGAGGAGAGGTTGATGAAGGGTCATCTATAATATACTTATTGTCGTGTTTATATCCAAGCACGCTGTTCTGGGCACACAGCTCAGGTATCGGGACTGTCTGTCCAAGATAGTGTGTTAGTGGTTAGTTGTTTGTGAGAGCGACGTCGGTGTAGTGGTCCTACCTAGTGAGTCATTAAAACTCGAACTGGATGAGAGCCAGTATCGGAAGGCGAACCCAGTACCTACCAGCCCGATGGCTTAACCTTGGCTTACCGAGGTCGGTAACTAACTTAGTTATGATTATGGATGACCTTAGTAAGGTCATCCATACATCGACAAAGTGTTTTAACCACTGAGCAACAACCATGATAATCGTACTTGTCACCTCGACAACGAATGAATTCGTCGTGTGAAGGCGCGGCTGTTTACTGTACAGGGAACTCAGTAACTTGGCGGCTTTATCAATATTTTGTTTATTTGAATAACAAAATAAATATTACAGTACATGTATACAAATTAACTTTTAATTATCTCGAACTAACATAGCTGTATCCATATGTTAAGCGCTCTCTCTCTCTCCCTTCTTCTTTCTCTCTCAAGTGATATTTAACACGTTTTTGTTATTATTGACGATTTGTTTGTTAAATAAGCGCATCGTCACTCCCTATATTATGAATACGCCCACAGAACAAGCTATTTTTACTTGTAATATGCTTTCTCGGTGTATATTTAAAACAACTTATAACATTACCATAGTTACTATAACCTGAAAACCCCACTGATGAAATAGACCAGTCTTTGCAGTTCAGGGTTGATAGCTCCAAACAAGTTTTATAGAGGCGTGGCATCGTTGTCAAGATAGGAATATACCACTAACGGTTCAAGGGGACGAAGCTTGTCAATGTTAATAATCCTTTTTTATATATACACTAGAAATATATTTTTTCAAAATAGCACACTTTAAAAATATCCTTTAATGTATAACATATTGGTAATGTAAACTGTATAGTAACCGTACAGTAAATATTGTTATGGTATACAGTCGCTTTATTCATAGGCGAGGCCCACGCATCTATGTCTGGAATGTGACAGGTCACGTGATGTATGACATCAGTTCGCCATATTGCTATCTTGGATCGCTCTGTGACAAAGAACCAGGAAAAAACAACTAAAATTGGATGCTATATTGGAGACGCACTTTGCACATATTTTCTATCTTCTATGTCCGATGTGCTGTAGTCTGCGTGAAATGATTTTACACAGTTTTGCTCCCAATTTCTGATGTAGGGCCTGTTCCCATGTTACAAATTCCCCTCCGCCTTGCGGGGAGAAGCCATTCTGGCATAGGCCTACAACAAAGGAAAACTCGGGATAGTCCTTGGCTAATCGGACTATAGACCTGTCTACCAGATGAGACTTGATCACCATAAAATCTAGGCTTACTAGTTAAGCCCAGACACCAAAAACTTCGATTCCAGGATGAAATTTAACTGAAAATGAAGGTAATGGAAGTTGGAGCATAAATTATGCTAATGAGACTGGAGCACAACTCGTCGAAAACATGTCAACTGGTGAAACCAACATTTACACGAATTTAACCATTTAAAAACTAAAGACAACCATTTATGCAATTTTTAAATTTAAAACATCAGCATTGGTAGAATTAAATGATGAAACTATTTCAATTTAGGATATTCAAGGAGGTATTTAATGTGTAGTAGGTTATTCAGGTGTTGCATGTCGTGACGTGGCGTATTTATTGAATGGATTATGGAGTGCATGGGCACAAGTCGGTCCTATAACTCCCAAAATTAATGTAGCTTTTATTTTATTTAAAAAAAAAACAATACACGCCAGTTACATGTTATTTGCAGACATGTTTATTAGTATTTTCTTTTATTATTTTGGTGGATAATGTGCATTTTCAAAACTATTGAATGAATGTAGCGATGTGGGTTAAATATTTCGTGCGTATGAATACATGACATCACTAATCACACTTCGACTAACAGCCAAGCACCATTAAACCGCTTAGAAAAATAGTGCATTGCCTTAAATTCAATTACAAGCCGAGAACAAGTTATAGTGGTATGAACAAAAGTGATATGAAATGACTATCCCACTTCTCATGAAGGATACTCCAGTATAGAACTACAATGACAATACAAGTATACCCTAACTCCATATTGTGGCTTTGTAGGTCAGCATTGGGCAGGTTGTTGACCTAGATACAAAAAAAAAAAAAAAAAAATGGTAGCTCATTTGAAAAAGAGTGCTATTTATGTGTTTGTCAAGTGGCCTAATTTGAAAAAAAACTTGGCTTGTGTGAGAGAGAAACAAAAAATGTGTGGCTTTTATGGAAGGAGTGAGGAATGCAAGAGTTTTATTTTTAAGGTCTTGCAAAAAAACCTTTTGTTCATTTAAAAAAAAAAAAAAAAATCACCCCCACCCCCACCCTCCACTAAACTGTTTTACATTTTTAAGGTTACCCTTGAAACCGTGTAACTAATTTGTGAGTTATGTGGTATTTTGCAGTCGTAACCAATTTTAGTTCTAGTACTCTGTTTCGAAAGTGAAACTAGAAGGCAAAATAAGTTGCCAATCGGAATGAATCGTACTAAAAACCAGATGAATCCTACTAATGGATTGGTAATCAATTTTATTACATATGGATGTTTAGCATGACCTATAAAATGGTGTTAATAAGAACTTTTAACATCATAAGAAATACGATGAACATAATTAAAAACATTATTTCATTTGGGTATTATTTGTTACAATAAGTTTCATTGTGAAGTTGTATGGCAAACAAAAAACTTGATTGCGAACAGTGTCGTTAACTTATGTGAAAATAGTAACTAGGCCATACAATACCTATCGTTTGCGACTTATATAGAGAGCTGCTTATGGAATAACCGATTACTGCCTTATCCTGAGAAGGTTGGAACCATGACAGCCATGTCAATTTGATTCACATGGTGAGACTTGCAGCATTTTAAAAACAAATTCACATTTAGATGTCAAATCTCCAGTTCATGTAAATATGAACCAAAAAACATGATATTCACACTTTTGTATGACCACAACGCAGAGTCATACAGTGTGCACATAGTTTTTTCGGCTCATATTTGCATGAATAAAAAAAAAATTGTAGTCAGTTCTTAATTACATTCAAATTGCATACTGTGATTCAGTACACAAATTTCAGAGATGGCTACACAATTCTAAAACATTCAATAGTAGTTGCAACTATATGTCAGAAAAACCAAATGTTTAACATCTGATGATTAGTAAATCAGTGTGCTCAGTGGTGTCTTAAAACAAAAGAAACTTAAACTGGACATAGTCATTCACTTTGTGAATGCATGTCATGGTGGTTAGTTGATTAATCAACTTATTAATTACCCTAGCAATGTAGTCTAGCATGTTTCGCTGAAAAATTTGTTGTTTATCCTCATCAAAAGGTTAATATTTTATTAAACATGGTATTTTATCTGCATTAATTAACACTTCAAAATGGTGGGTTGGGGCGATGAGGATGGGGCAACATGCGATATAATGGTGGCATTCAGTGGGATAGCACTACATGTAGTCTGGTTGTAATGATAACTATAATGATTTTTGATGAAAATGTCCACTAGCCATTCATGTCATTCATAGAGAGAGAGCATGGCCTCAAAAAATTGCAAGAACAATAGTTTCGTTAGTGCATTGTTCATACAACTTTGCTAACCAAGTTTCTGTTCATGCATTAAAAGTTAGGACATTGTCATGACGAGTTGTGCGAAAACAAAATGGTTACCTGAAACTTGTTTGGATAACCGATAAATCGTTTATGCCAATTTTCAGTTCTCGGAGGAAGGCATGTCTTCATAATAGTGTGCTTGAACTGTGATAAATAAGGGATAAAAATGCCCTCGGCTCAAACATAACATTTTCTTTGAAGTGTTTCGACGTAAAACATGGGTAGAAACTTAATACGTACAAAATAAGTAGAAATTGAGTGTCATTTAAATGACATTAATTAGTCTCCCAGTCCAGTTTTGGGGGCGGAACGTAGCCCAGTGGTAAAGTGCTCGCTCGATGCGTGGTCGGTCTGGCTATTTCTTCTTCCAGCCAGTGCACCACAACTGGTATATCAAAGGCAGTGGTATGTACTACCCTGTCTGTGGGATGGTGCATATAAAAGACCCTTGCTGCTAATCGAAAAGAGTAGCCCATGAAGTGGCAACAGCGGGTTCGATAACAAATGCTGAACACAGATCTGTCAGTAATGTGCTTCCAACCAATAATGAACAAATTAGTAACTTTTCCAGGCTACTAGTCCCCAAGGCCATGGCATTTTGTGTTCTTTTCTATGTGTTAAAGTAGAATGAATTGCCCATAGCCCAGTGGTAAAATGCACACCTGATTGATCTAGGATCGATCCTAGTCATTGAGTTCATTGGGCATTTTATCAGTCCAGCCAGTGTTCCATGACTTGTACATAACAAAGGCAGGGTATGTGCTATCCTGTGTGGGATTGTGTGCTGGCACATAAGCGATCCATTACTACTAATCAAAAAGAGTAACCGATGGTGTTTCCTTTCTGATTATCTGTGTGGTCCTTGATGACATGTCCAACATTATATAACCATAGACAGGGTTTAGGTGGAAGCCCTTAAAATATTAACATTTTGGCAAATTTGCTATAAACATTCAAGTTTCCTTTAGCCAAAGAGCACAAGTGGTGGTACATTATAATCTATAGATGATTTTCGAATTTGCTTTTTGGCAAATTACATGTAATAATGAAATATATTTGCCAAATTCAACTTGAATTCACATTTGGTGATTTGGTGAGTGACAGCTAAACCCTATGTAAATAAAAAAAATATGTGGAGTGCACAGTGTAAAAAGTGACCCTAAAACACCATCTTCTAGGGGCGTATTATGGGGGGGGGTCCCCAGTTTCACTGACACCCCCCTCAGGCAAAAAAAACCCAACCCACCATATAGATCTAAATTGATGTCCACGTAAAATTTATTATTTCAAATTATAAACATTTACATATTATTTCGGAACCCCCTCTGTCTTCGTACTTCACCTTAAACATTTTGAGCAAAACTAAATAGTGAATCGTCACCTCGACACCCATCATCAAGCAAATATTGAGTAATCAAACTAAGGACAGCCTGGTTGTTGGTCTAATAATATATATATATGAAGATTGATAGTTCAGCCAAGAACCCCTTAAAGTTGAGCTTTACTAGATAAATTTATCAGGTTCAGTTATTTTTATCATCAGAAGTACCAGCTGTTCATTTTGAGACCTTACTCAGCATCTGTGACCTGCATGATTACTGATTACAAATAAAATGCTGATGTATATCCTGGATAGCAGGTTGCCAAATGTTCATTCTGTTGGATAACAGAGCTTGTTAAACTACCGTTCAATACATACAACAATATGTAGGTCACTGTGACCTAAATACATTTACCGGTACCTTGCAGCAAACTAGGGGTTTTAAATGATGATGCCACTAGAACTGAGTGGGAATGTTTTCAACCCTATTATGCACAACAGATGAGAATTTGGCGTGCATTTATAAAATCTTGGAGGTTAGAATATAGCACATTTGTACAGGTCTGGATTGTAATGGTTTGGCAGACTTTCATTTTAGAAATCCCTTGGAGTGTACAAAATTGCACTGTTCAAAATAATCTGGGTGAGATCACTTCCTTTAATATAAATGTCTTGAGTTTCATTGATTTGTAAGGAAGTTTTTTTTTTATCACTTTACATTTCAACCGATTTAGTCACATATGCGACTTTTTTTTTCTTCACAATACTATCTGTATGAAAAATAGAAGTAGGCCCCATTTGGCTCCAAGATGGAAAAGTTAACATAGAGGGTTGGATGGTACTGGGTGGCATTGTTTAGGAAGGTGTTTAAAGTCTAAAGCTAGTGACACACATATCTGGTAATCGCATAATTGTTTTCGTTCGTAAACCACACCACACCACCACCACCACCCCCCCCCCCCCCCCCCCCCCCCCCCCCGAGATAACATTTGATTTCGAATCGGTGGTTTTTAATGAAGACTGACATTTATTTGTCTGATCTGATTGACGTACATTTCAGGCTGTGCTTGAAAATTCTGCATTTAAGAGATCCAATAAATGAATTGGTTTATGGACATATGGGTCACTAGCTTAACTACATTGAATTAGCAACATCCTACTGATACATAATGCAGAATAATTGAAAATAGTCATCCTAAAAATGTGTGTGGCAGTGGAGAAGGAATCTATTAAAGGGGAAGTGCAGTTTATCTCTAAGATTGAATAGCTGGCAAGCAGAGATGTACTTGTGCTTACACCTCTTGCCAGAAATGGTTGATAATTAAAACCCTGCTTAATAAATTTTTTTCCAGACTTGTTTACAAAAACTGTGATGATTAAAACTATGGATGAAGACGACCATGACACACAGGTTTTGAATGAATACGAAGACCAAAACCGCAATGTTGAACATGAAGAAATGCTGGATGACCCAGACCGACAGCATTCGGATGAATTCCAGGAGAACTATTTCGCCCACAAGAAGTTTAAGCATCGGCACCGTTCGGAGAGTTTGGACAAACCGTGTCGTCAGCCGTTCCAGTTGGAACTGGAGAATGATGGGGTGTACGTGTCGCCTGGCGGACATAAACACAAACACAGACACAAGAAGTTCCGCAGACACGAGGTTGAAGACGACATGTCACCGCGCAGTGATGGCGCTAGGAGAAGTCTTGATGCGGAGACCTCGCCAGATTCCAGCGTGACGTCGCGACAGGTTTCCCGGGACGATGATGTCGTGGGATTGGAGGATGGGGAGCTGGAAGATGGGGAGCTCGATGATGATGAAGGGGTGGCTCCCAAGGAGCGACACCGTGAAAGGAAGCACAAGAACCACAGTAAGTGACAGCTTAAAAACTCCGTCTGTACCAAGAAAGATGAGTGATCACTCTCGCTCCGCTCCACACTCGCATGGAAAGTGTTGGGAGAGCTGCAAACTGATCGCCTTACAGTCAAATTTTAATACACTTTTAGGGGTTTTGTGTTCATTTCATTGTATGCTCCAGTATTTTTCAAACAGTCTTAATGTACATGTAAGTCATATTTGAGCTAAGTAAACTGAGGTGGTTCAAAACTATTTTATGGTTTGAGTGTAGAAAAAAGAATTATCTTGTAATTCATCTTTGAATTCTGTAACTAACAGTATTTCATTATTTTCAAAGGTCATTCCAGTCATCATGTTGAAAAGTCGCCACCAAAAGAAAATCAAGAATTAGGAGAAATGGTTTCTGAAAATGTATATTTGGAAGAATCTAAAGAGGAAGTTATGCCAGAAAAGAATAAAAAGGAAAGAAAGAAAAATAAAAGAGCACACAGGCTTGCAAAGAAGAAAAACAAAGAAGAAAAGGTAATGTTTTCAAGTTGCTATTTATATAAACAAAAAATTCAGAGTCGTTTTTCATAGGTTGTTTTATTTCCCGTTCTTTGGAAGACTACATAGTTTTCATTAAGTTTTTCACAAATTTATAATGACGTAGCATTTTATTTGGTCCCATTGATCGGTGGTAATTGTTTAGAATTCAGGTAAAAAGTTAATATTTTTGGTGTCATTTAGTATCTTGACTGCATTGTTTAGACATAGTCTGAAAATGAGGCGGGACATAGCCCAGTGGTAAAGCATTCGCATGATGCACGGTTGGTCTAGGTGGACCCATTGGGCTATTTCTCGTTCCAGCCAGTGCTCCACAACTGGTGTAACAAAGGTGTGGTATGTACTGTCCTGTCTGGGAGGTGCGTATAAAAGATCCCTTACTGCTAATCGAAAAGAGTAGCCCATGAAATGGCGATAGCGTATTTCCTCTCTCAATATATGTATGGTCCTTAACCATATGTATGACGCCATATAACCGTAAATAAAACATTTCCTGCCTTTTTCAGAAGAAGAATTCCAAGCGCCACCATTATGTGGACTATGATAAAGTGGAGGAAAAGGAGGAGGACTGGACCCGGCCAAAGAAGAGTCGTTCTTCACCTGGTCCCTACGACAGTCCGAATCGGAGTCCTCACCGAACGTTTGGCAGTCCACACCACCGGGGATCACCACGCAGAGATCGGAGTCCACTGGGTGGCTACGGCAGTCCTTACCACAGTCCACCTGGCCTCTATGACAGTCCGTCAGATGAGTCTGGGGAAGAGTGAGTCATGTCAAGTTTTATATAAACATTGTATACAGTATCATGTGTATTTACCACTGGTGTGTGCGATAACTGACTTACACAGACCTTGTGGTGAACTTTTTTTCAGGGAGTGAATAATTGCTCCCCTAATTATGGAGAGCCATTGAAGATATTGCCGTATTGAATAATTGATACCATATAAGTTAACATGCTAAGGGAGCTAAATATTACTCTCCTAGAACTAGTCATGGGATTGATGGGGAGAGCGATAGTTCCCCTTAAAGGGAGGGTAAATTCAAATAAGAGCCTTATGTGTTGGAAAGATGCATACCTGGACCACCAACACATACTGACACTTCAACAAATGAAAAACACGTAATTTTAGAGTTAATAAAAAAAACCATGATTATTCCTGCTAACTGGGAGCAGCCATTTTGTTTCGTTTTTGTCACGTCTGGTGGTATAGCTTGGGGAGAAGTGACGTCAGCTCCGTCCAACTCCTCTTAAGCACAGTGTAAACAAACGTTCTAATTTACGACAAGGCGCTTCGCTTTCATCAACCTGACTTGTAAAACAACATAAATAACTTGATAGTATAATAAACTATTTAACTAAATCAGGGCTCCTAGAATTTTATAAAAATCCACTAGCCATGGGATCAGTAATTTTAAAAATGTACTAGCCATGATTAAAAATTCACTAGCCCTACTTAAAAAAAACCCCCACTTCTACTAATAATAATCAGATATGTCACCTAAAGAGGGAGATTGAGCTTAAAAATGCTTAGATTGGGGTGGAAAGAGGGAGCAGGATATTCATATTTACAAAATATGTAAATGCAGCATTTGACAATGGGGTTTTTTCACTAGCTGTCGGGCTAGTTATAGTAATTATTTACTAGCCCAACACTGAATATCACTAGCCATGGGAGTGTGGCTACCATAATCTAGAAGCCCTGACTAAATATATTTCAATTTGCATCAATAGAACGAAATGGAGTTATAGTTTTAAAAAATCCAAAGAAAAGATGCTTATTATTAGGCCTATTGGTAGGGTATGTTTGAGCAAAAACGACCACTCACAATACCCAAGTGATAATTTTCTTTTCTTTGGGACTACGTAATTGGTCCGTTTTGTGATGTTAGATGGGAAAGTCTACTTAATCAAGAGTTTTACAGAATTACAGTAATAAAGTGATAATGTCCATTACGATTTGAGGGGCATCCGCGCGGCTATCAGACAGTTACCTTGTGATCTTAATAAAAGAGGCACGTCTTTTTAGTGTCTAGACACAGTGTCTGGGGACCGTCTAAATATACACCTGCCAATCAGGAACCACAGGTACAGGCCACGGAAAGAAAAGACCAATTAACCAAGAACACACTCTGATTATTCTTTCAATACGTAGGTTAATTTATGTACAAAACATAATACAGTTATTTCAACACTTTGACAATGGTTTGTATTGAAAAATAATATATACTTGTTGCCGGCTTACTGGGATAGATATTATTACAGAACATTGCGATGCATCCGCAAAAATTAGGTATGTTTTGTTTCTTCAGTTCGAAGACTAATTCCTGACGTGACACATTAGGTATTACGTAACCACCAGCTCGCTAGAGGGCGTATTCATTGGGATGGTACAAAATGGCTGCGCCCGTTATATATAATAGATGTCACATTAATTAACTATACGATTATACTTGTTGATATTAACCAATAATGTGCGTTATATATCGTTGCCTTAATTGTCCCTTTAAACGACAAGGTCTGTGTTCACATGGTATACACTATTCACTATCTCATTTTCTTCTGTGTTCAGTCACACATTATTTTAGTCGATTTTTATCACTTTTTGTATCAAAAGTTTCACCAGGTGACGTAATGACTGCTTGATATGGAAAGAATATATATTTAACTTGACGTAGTATATAACACAAACCATTAGAAAAAACACAATACCCGATTTCAGTATGTAACATTAATACCATTTCTATACTATTTTCTCTGGTTCTTTGAAAATCTTGACCATAAAACGAAATGTAAAACATTGCTAGGATTTTTATCTTTACTGAATTTTTTTCTTCAGTTTACTTTCTAAAAAACTTTACCCCAAAAATTAACCAATCAAATTAAAGTAGATTGCACTATTATAAAAGTATAATTGTGTGTCGCATGTTGAAATAATAAACTAATGATTTCACTATGACAACAAATTATTGTTATTTGTGTTTCAGAACCAGTGTCCCAAAAGTTGCAAAACCTAAAGATGTTCAACCTGAAAAGCCACAGGTAGGTGCATTTTGTACTTTTCTATTTGGATACGTTGTAGGTGCTCAAAAACTGGAATATCATACAATTACTGATTTAATGAATAAGTTTACATTTAATAGTTATTAATACACAACCAATGCTTACAGATATTGTTATTGATTATTTGTGAACAGATTCTTTGATATATGTTTTAGTTTGGGAAAAAGCGAGGTCGAGATCGGAATGGTGGTACAAAGAGAAAAAACAAAGATAATGACTCGCGCCGAGAACCATCGAGAAAGCGCCCTCTTCTGGCGGAGATGCCCATGCATGAGAGACCGCATTGCAAGTACTTCAAGGAAGGAAAGTGTTCCAAGGTATGTTTTGTTGGATTGAAAGTCAAGTTGTGTTTTGTTGGATTGAAAGTCAAGTTGTGTTTTGTTGGATTGAAAGTCAAGTTGTGTTTTGTTGGATTGAAATAAAGATACGGTTTGTGTAATTGGAAATCTAAATATGTTTTGTTGGATTGGAAATTAAGATGTTTTATTTGTATACTGAGACCTATCAATTTTGAAAAAAAAGAAAAAGTTTTTAATCTATATTATAACCGAGATATTTAAGAAAAAACAAAACAAAACTAAGATGTTGTGTAATTGTTTTACTGACTCGTGGTGCTGTGCTTTTAATTATAAATACGAGTACATGTTCTTCTATCCTTGAAATTCTACATAGTGTGATTTCACTAAGCATAACTTTGTTTTGCTGTTTAGCCATGAGATAAATTGCAGTTTTCTATGATGTTATAATTAATCTTGATCAATGATTACTTGATGTTGTGTTTCAGGGTCATGAATGTCCATTCAACCATGACTTCAGACCTCCAGGGAAACTAGAAGTGTGCAAGTTTTACATCAATGACACATGTGTTAAGGGCAGTCGCTGCACATACATGCACAATATCCTTTTCTGATCATTACAATTTTACCAAGCCAAACTTAAACTATTTAATTTTATTAATTAGTAATTTGGCCCCTATCTCTGCACAGCGAATCTGAACATTATTAGTTCTATAATCAAGAATCAAGAATCAAGAGATTCGAGTAAAAATCTAAATTTAGTATATGAAAAATGTGTATTTGGTATCAAGTATTGACTTTTAAGATGCATGGAAATTATGCAAAATTAAATTCAAATAACTGCAATTGTTGGATAACTTTTTTCTTAAACTACAGTGTATTTTAAGAAATTGGAAAAAAAATATATAAACTAGAAAAGGATCTAAATAATCTTGAGGATTGAGGATATAAATTGTGTTTATGATAATTATTGAAGATGAATAATATAAAGTAATATTAAAAGAACCTTTGTACATGAGTCTTTATTAATCGTTTATTGCTTAGTGTAATCTGTGGGGCACAAAGTGTTGAAATAACCAGATTTTTGGTATATTATTCCTTAACTGTGGTATGTGATTATCCCTGTAAGTATTTTCATACTGGGCAGACATGTTACCAAGGTGAGAGCTGCAAGTTTTCACACGAGCCATTAAACGAAGAAACTGCATTGATTGTTGAGAAGGTAAGTTTTGCCACTGAGGAACAGTTGCTGATAACATTTTAAGATTTTAATTACTTGTTTGCAGATAAATGTTTAATGCTGCTAGGTTTTACAGGCAGTCTAGCTGTGTTTGGGAAGTATTATAATTCAGTCTTAAAGGTATAGTATCGCAGACCATTGACCTGTTTAATGGCCCCATAAAATACTACCTGAAAATATATACATGTGATTTGATGGTTCAGTTATAATGTTTTGTTTCCCAAATGAATGTGATTTTCATTTATTATACATATTTAGAGAAATAAGGTTTTGTAAATCCATGATAATATGCCTTTAACAAGGTAAGCCTGTGCATATAAAATACAGTAATCTGAAATTGTTTTGCTGGGATTCATGAAAGAATGTAGCCAACACTTGTTGACTAAACCAAAATGTATCTATCTATAATCGGTTAATAAAAATAATCGGCTGCCACAATGCAGGCAAGTGTTCGGTCAGCAGAATTTTAATAGAGGTTAATATGTAAATTTGTTCTTTTCAGATGAAAGAAAATAGGGACTACCCAATTGATGTTGCACCAAGACCAAGTCTGTTAGGTAAATGTGTGTGTGTGTGTGTGTGTTAAGTTTAAGTTTAAGTTTATAAAAAAATAATTTATTTATTTAATTTAATTTTTTTTTATTATTATACTATTAACATGTTGAAAGCTTCTTAATGTTAAATATCCCCATTGTTTTATGGTCTTTTAACTGGTAGTTGGAGAGTTCATGTTCTTATTTGGTTTCTTATTTCACAGGATCTCCACCTAGAAATCCTGTAAAGAAAATTCCTTCCATCTTTGACATTGAAGTTTTCCCACCTAACCAACACCCCAGCCCAAGAAAACTTGGGGCCTCTCCAGCCAGGTGAATATATTAAGATTGTTCTTGTAGGTTGTTGTTTCCTAACCCAAATATTGACTTTAGTAGTAGTAAATGTTACAGAAATTATTATAAAAAGGATTTTTATATATATATAAAAGGAATAAAAAGCAAAACAAATTGTAACTCAAAGAGAAAATTCAGTCAGGATTAGTTGACCTTTTTTTTTTTTTAATTTTAAAATATTTATTTGACATATTCACACAAGATTTATTATTTTTTATTATTTCTAATTACTAAGTTACAGTAATATACATATCATTGAATTAATATACCCATAAAAAATGTTTTGGTAATAAATAAATAAATAGAATTTATATAAACATACAAAGGATCCCCAATTGCAAAACTTATGTAAGAGGCTAATTGGTAAAATTGGAAAAAATATAAATTTCTGTAGATAACATTTTGAGATTATAATAAAATAAAAATGAATGGAATTTTTATTTTTTCTGTAACAGGCCCAGTGGGTTCTACAATGACCTTGGATCTCAGAATGGACCTCATGATGGGCCCCAGGGCCCAAAACATTTTCAAGGTCCCTGTCAGAATGATGGTCCATCAAGGTTTTCTGGTCACAGTGGTTCAGACTCGGAAGGTCCACATATGCAAGGTACCGGGAACGAAGGTCACAGATTTCCAAATCCAGGTGATGGTCCCCGATTCAACGGACCATGTCCAGATGGTCCTCGGTTCAGTGGATCTGGTCCCAATGTGCCACTGAGACAGAATGGTCCGGTTGATGCTCCCCCACGTTTTAATGGGCCAGCAACAGGACCATCTCCAGGACCAGATATTCCTTCAAGGTTCAGTGCACCAGGAGGCATGGACATTCCACCACGGTACAACGGACCTGGTCCAGACGGACCACGCTTTCAGAATCCTGATGGTCCTGCCAGATTTGCACCTCGTGGTCCAGGACAGAATGCAGGTCCTGGATTTGGACCAGGCCCAAGATTTGGTGCGGGACCTGGCTTCAACCAAGGTCCAAGTCCAAATTTTGTTGCGCCTCATGGGCCAAACTTTGGTGTACATCCACAAAGAGGTCCAGGCCCATTGGCATTTAACAACCCCGCCGCACCTGTACTTAACATGCTAGGAGCAATCTTAAGCCAAGCCCCACCGGAACTGATCCAGAGTGCCCTGGCTCCTCGAGTGATGCCACAACTCGGCAACGAGACAGGTCCTCTTGAAGACCACAGGGGTCCTCCTGAAGAGGGACGGGGCCCTCCTGGTTCTAAAACTACACCTGATTCCAGCCCGGAGCACAGACAGATGCAAGCACCACTTGCTGATGTGGATCAGAGAGAGGTGAAGCCGACTCGAGATCCAAGAGCTAGACTGCCAGAACAGGCGGACTCTGATGTGATGAATAAAGGGTCTCCGCACCATGCTGGGGAGTATCAGGATGTGATGAACAAAGAATCTCCACACCATGTTAGCGAGTATCGGGATCCCAGGTCAAGTGCTCCAGAAACACACGATCCACGAGCCAGGAGGCCTTCACAAAAAAATTCTGAAGAGGCTGAAAGTGTCCAGGAAAAGAAAACGCCCCAAGAACCTAATGGTAAGTTTATCTTACTGTGTATGTAATTTTGTTTTGAACTTAAAATTTAAAAAGCCTTATTTCACCTGAAAATATCTGCTCTCAATGTACTAAGTCGCATCAGTTTTTCAAGGTGTGCTCTGTATTTGTTTGTTTTTGTCTTTCTAGTACTTGTCTAGGACCCTTGCTGATGTTATTCTTTGAAAGGTCAGGATGCTTGCTAATTGTGAACCTTCTAGTAAAAGTGTTAAACTATATAAAGCCATGTTTGTTCTAACAATCAAATTTGGTTAAAAAGATTAATAATAATAAAATCTCTTGCTTTGTTTTCAGTCCCTAATACAGAAGAGCTTCCCTCAGTACACCTGGAGGATGATGGGTTTGACCCACTAACCACAGACACGGCGGGTGTTGCTTTAATGCACTTGCCTCCCATGCAACGCGAACTCTTCTTGCGGATACACCAGCAGCAGCAGCGAGCTTCGGCCAAAGACAACAAAGGGGATGCTGCAGACGCGGGGGAGGATGCGGCTGACAAGGAGAAAGGTAAGAACTTGTGGCTCTCGGGTACGCAATTCAGTTTGGAAACAGGTTTTTTATTATTATTATTATGTTTAATGGATTTAATTTAGTTGCCAAACTAAAATATTTTTTTTATACATACATACTAGTCTCTTTCTTGTTTCAACTGATATTTCATTTTGATATGATTTCTGTTTAAATGTGATGAAACATTTGTTTTGAATGCTTATCACTACTGAAATGAAGATTTGGTTTATTTCAAAACATTTTTTAGTTTTTTGTGTTATAGATGACTATATTGTTAACCATAAAATGAAAAATGTATTACTGCAACATGTCAAGGGAAGATAATGCCTACTATTTTTAAAATTTGAGAAATACTGGTGTAATAAGTAAACAATAAAATACACAAATATTTATTGTTAACAGAATATATCTGTAGAATATGCACAACTGGTATATCAAAGGTACTACTAATGGAAAAATGTAGCAGGTTTCCTCTCGATGACTTGTCAAAATTACCAAATGTTTGATGTCCAATAGCCAATGATTAATAAATCAGTGTGCTCTAGTGGTGTCATTAAACAAAACAAACTTTTAACTGTAGGATATGCAAGGTGATTATCCATTTCAGGTTCAGGCATATCTGTCCTGGGCATGATATACTTACAAAACCATGCACAGTAATATTTTCACTTTTAGATGATGATGACTGGTATTCCAGTGATGAAGAAGGGGGCGGGGCACCTAAACTCACCGACGTCTTGAAGAATCTGAATAAACAGGTACAGTAATAGGTTTTATTAGTCCCCTACCGGTCCATGTGGATAGTTTTTTCACAATGCCTTGAGATATTGAGCTATAATGCTGTGTATAGCTTTATCGTGGACTGTTACAGATGAAGTTTGACTTTCATGGTGATTAAAAAAAAATTGACATAGTTATGGCCATTGAACTTGGGAGATATAAAAATTAGTTTTTCTGACCTTTTTTGTCACAATGCTTGAAGATATTGGATGAACTTTTGTATATAATATAGCTTTATTACATATTTAACATTCATGGCTATTTACCCATTTTTCGCAGTATTATGGCCCTATTTAGGAGATAAGAAAATTTTTCAGCCTGGTATGGGACATGTTTTCCTTTTAGCAGTACTCTCAGAATGTTTATTGTTAATATAGTTTAAAGTGATATGTGTGGCATCCGGGGGTTCCACCTAGAAATAACACACTGCAGTATGAAGTGTTTGACACTAAGCTGATATAATAATATGGGTGGTGGTCGGCAGCACAGACAGTGGCAACGTGACTGGTCACTAATGTAAAGAGACCGGCCTTGGTGGCGTCGTGGCAGGCCATCGGTCTACAGGCTGTTAGGTACTGGGTTCGGATCCCAGTCGAGGCATGGGATTTTTAATCCAGATACCGACTCCAAACCCTGAGTGAGTGCTCCGCAAGGCTCAATGGGTAGGTGTAAACCACTTGCACCGACCAGTGATCCATAACTGGTTCAACAAAGGCCATGGTTTGTGCTATCCTGCCTGTGGGAAGCGCAAATAAAAGATCCCTTGCTGCCTGTCGTAAAAGAGTAGACTATGTGGCGACAGCGGGTTTCCTCTAAAAACAGTGTCAGAATTACCATATGTTTGACGTCCAATAGCCGATGATAAGATAAAAAATCAATGTGCTCTAGCGGCGTCGTTAAATAAAACAAACTTTACTTTAATGTAAAGAGCGTGTTGTGCCACACTGTTGTGAGTAGAACCATGTACATGAGGATATTTTCTGTGCTGACTATTCAACACCCTACTCATATTTGGTTGAGCCTGAGGATAAATTTCACTGCCCTCTATTTGTCTTTCTAGAGTAGAAAGTAATATATTAAAATGTTTATCGTGTCTTTTTATTGTCATTGCAGCCAGTTCAATCGACTCCCGAGTCGCCACAGCCTGGAAAGCCAACCACAGGTTCTACGTTCGACATCATGCAGATGATTCAGTCGATCAAAAAACAGGCAACCACTGACAGTACTCCTAGGTTAGTCGAATATGTCTTTCTGTCCGATCAGATTGATTGTTCAAAAGATTTTGTTGAAAAGTGTTTTTTTATTTTATTTTTTTTAATGTCTCCAGAAAGTGATAGTTCCCCTTAAATGATGAGGTCTGTGAGTGCACCATTGTCACATTCCACACCACACCCCTTAAAATAGAAAATAATTATGTTGCATTTAATCACGTAGACCAGTGGTAAAGCACTTGCTTGATGTGCGGTCAGTTTGGGATCGATCCCCGTCAGTGGGCCCATTAGGCTATTTCTTGCTCCAGCCAGCATACCACGACTGGTACATCAAAGGCCGTGGTATGTGCTATCTTGTGTATGGGATGGTGCATATAAAAGATCCCTCGCTGCTAATCGAAAAGAGTAGCCCATGAAGTGGCGACAGCGGGTTTCCTCCCTCAATATTTGTATGGTCCTTAATCATATGTCTGACGCCATATAGCCGTAAATAAAACGTGAGTGCGTCGTTAAATAAACCATTTCCTTCCTTCATTACTTAGGTTTTAGGGTACCGCTCTTATTTGGTTTTCATTTTTTTTTTTTTAAATTCTCATGGTGCAGACCCATTTTAGATATTGCAAATTAAAAAAAAAGAAAAAATGTATAAAACTCTTCTAAACCTGAATACTAAGAAAAGTGTTTAACTTGTAAATTTGTAAGTGTAAGCAGCTGTCTATAAATGTTTTGTGTTTGTCTTTCAGTTCTCGGAATTCGCCACGGGACTCGAGAGATCCCCGTCAAAGAGGTTCTCGGACTGACCCTAGGAAAAGTCAGACACCAAAAGAAAGGCTAGATACGGGAGGCATTCCAGGCTTGCCCTGTGGACAGTTCCCCGAATTCCGTCTGCCTCCTCTCCACGTCGATCCACCTGTGACCAATGCAGTGATGTTAACAATGACGTATCGCATGCACTTGGTGGATGTGAATCCACAAAAACCATACTATTCAATACCCCCATGCATCGATCCATGGCATGAAAAATTCAAGTCTGATCCTAGAGTTCAAAAATATATTGCTAGAACGGGTGGTAGGAAGCCTGCCAACAAGAATCAGGTTAACGGTGAAAGTGATTCTGTTCCCAAATCTCTCGATCCAAGAAGGGCCAGGCAGGCGAGTATTGACAAAAAGGACAAACTTGGTTCCAGTTCTCAACAGCAGAAAATGAAAGATCCGAGAATTAGAAAGACAGAATCAACAGACGATAGGGTTCCTACCATTAACCCTGACCTCCCACCTAGTCTCCAAGCACGAACAATGTCGGATCACTTGCCACCTCATAACCCACCAGATTCTAGGCTCTCCGATCATCATCTTCAAAGGATGTCGTCGCTTCCTCTTCAAAACATTCAAGGTCGCAGTCTGGATCCACGCCGAGCACAGAAGAATCAAAATCCTGTACCTCCAATCCCACAGTTGAATCCTCATCTGTTCAACCGTCAGCATAGTCTGGGTAGTTTGCCCAACTTGCCTAACTTGCCTAACTTGCCTCCTGCATCAGGGGGTTTACCATCTCTAAATATTCCACGTTTTCCAAACAATCCGAGAATGATGATGGATCCTCCATTCACAAACACTGGCAAGCTGGATGGAGACCCGTGGTCGCCAGATTTCACTGGACCTATGGAGTTGAGAAAGTCTGATCCTAGATCAGGGGCCGACTCCAGAGTTGTGAACGATTCGAGAGGTGATGACGGCATGAAAATGCCGCCCATGGGTGGGATGCACGGTGGTAAAAGACCATCAGCTGACCCCAGGGCTGCAAGGAAAAACTCGGGTGGGCCAAATCAGTCAGCTGATCCACAATTGGCTCAAAATACAGAAACAGTTGACGATAACTCTGGTACAAGTGATTCTACCCAAGGTTCTAATGACAGCCAGTCAAATGAACCAAAAAACAAATTTGACCATCGAAACAATCCCAAGTTTAAGCGCAAACCTGCTTCGTTGTCGGACACGGCTGAAAAACGCTTCACTGGCCAGAGAAAGAGCAGTATGGAGTACAGTTCTCCGCTGGGTATGAACGACAGTGTGGAGACCCCATCGGGTTATAACAGTTACAACAGACCAGTGGCAAACCCACCTCGCCGAACAAAACCAACGGATGGCGACAGTTCAGGAGGGGCGATGCTGGGTGCTGATTCCGTGGGAACGGGTGAACAAAGTGTGTCAGCAGAACAAGGTGACGGTTTTAGCTTGCCCAACATGATGGCTCCCCCTCAGGTTGCCCCAGCGCATGGCTTGCAGGAACCGCCACTAAAAGACTTGTTTAAATCTATAGACCCAACTGCATCACCCTTCTGTTGAAATATGAATGTGTATGGAAGGAAAAAGAATGTTGTGAAACAAGTTCTGTTTCAAAAACCAGTAGGTGTTGAAACATGTTCTATGTGTTACAGAAACCAGTAGGTGTTGAAACAACATGTACAAATGTGTTCTCTTTCAAAAACCGTCATCTCTGGAAACAACATATTGAAACATGTTTGTTGTGTCTGTATTACAGAAACCATGTTCGTTCGTTACAGAAAACATCAACTGTTAAACATGTTTTGTGTGTTTTAAACATGTTCCACCTAACAAAATCAGCATGTTCAACATATTGTGTTTACAGAAATCGGCATATTCAACATGTTTGGTGTACAGAAATCGGCATGTTCAACACGTTCTGTTTACACAAAATCAGCATGTTAAACATGTCCGGTTTACAGTAATCTGCAGGTTAAAACATGTTCTGTGTGTTGGGGAAAACTATTAAGTGAAATATATTCTGTTTGTTCTATCTGACGGAAACTAGCAACTGTTGAAATCATCATAGAAATATTTGTTCAAATGTATACCACATTATTTGTGAAATGTTCCATGAGTGATGAAAATACCTTTTTACACCAAGTTGAACTTGCCAAACCCAACCATGCCATGTTTATGTAAATGACATTGAGCAAGCAACTTCACACTGTTAATGTCTGTGTGTAACAGATTATTAACATTGCATATACACGTTTATGTGTGAAGACTTTCATTTCACAAAGATCACAGCCATGACATTTTATACATCTACTTAAAATATCGATCAAACTTTAAATTTTTTCCAATACATTTGAATCGGTTAAATTAACTGCTTCCTACAAATAACAAGTAGTATCCAAATTTGTTCTGAGCATTCTGGTTTTTTTTTTTTTTACCGTGTGTTAAAAAACTGGCATTTTTAAAATGTCTTTTCAAGTACTAATCCTAGGTGAAACTGAAAGAAAAACATGTTTCAAATGCTACCACAACAACAACATGCATAATATATACCCATAATATTGAAGTTGTATGTAAAGAATTGATCAGACGTACTCTTAATACTGTTCAGTGTTGTTGGGTGTAGTCTAGAAGTGAAATTTCAGTTTTTAATGAACATAGTTCATAGTTGTATCAGGTGCTAGAATATTGTGTGATGACCAAGTGTAAAATTCATATTTCTTGTCAACTGTTTAACAACTAACTGGAAATGTAAATAAGTTGTCTATTGACTGTTAACATCAGATAGAAATGTGTTATTCTCTTTGTCATTGTTACCGTATCGTTGTTGCTACATTGCTTTAGAATATGTAAAGTATTAAATAACCACATAATGACATTTCATAATATGTTTACATTGATGCAAGAAAAGAAATGTTTAACACCATCTTGCACACAATTTAAGCTGGACCCAATTTAAAAAAAAAAAAATTATAACAATTTGGCAAATTTGGTCTGAAATTTGCAGCCAAATTCATGTTTGTATTAGACCTGCTTTCTATTAATGCGATTTCTGTTTCTGTGTGCAAGTTTATCGATGTAGTACATATACATTATACATCGTACCTTTTCTATATGCATGCATGGGCATTCAGTGCATTATAATGTGGTGACGTCAATGCAATGTATTTTCTTTAAGTTTAAAAGTACACTGACTATGTCAAATTGTTTTTAGTAAACTGCTGAAAATGCAGATTAGGAAAAGCACATTTTCGTCGCATCGATGAAAAGCAGGCCTTTGCCAAAGTGAAACGGCTAAAATGGCAGTTGATCTACAAGAGGCACATAACTTCAGCATTCACTTTATGGCTGATTGATAATGGATAAAAAAAAAAAAAAAAGTGAAGAGTTATGAAAAGAAACACATTATTGCCTCAGAAATTATTGCTCTTGCATCAGGGTTTTTTTTGGGTCAATATCAAACATGTTTAACTGTCACATACCAGTAGACGCCCTAACCCATGGCCAGTTTATTATAGATTTAACTAATTATAACAATTATATATATGTAAGGTGCTAAATACGTGTATTTGTAAAAGTAAGCTGTTGTTGTGTGCTTATTAGTGTTTAAAGGTCAAATGTAGGAGGCTTAATCAGTCTTGATATATAAATTTAAAAACAAAAATATATATGGATGTACAGTGAAACCCCTCAAAACCGGACCCTCAGTAAACAGGAATTCCCTCAAAACCGGACATTTTACACGGTCCCGTAATTTGCGTATTTTTTAACACTAAAATTTACCCATCTAAACCGGAAACCCCTCTAAACTGCACCGGACGAAATTATCCGGTTCCATTGTGTTCCTTTAATGCAAATTTTACCTCAGAAAACTGGACGGTCACACCGACGTCAATCATTAACTGCATTACTTATATTTTGAATACCCACTCGGCCGATAACGTGATGGCATATGCAGAGCTAATTACATGTGTGCATGCTCCAGTGTCACTGTTGTGCAGGTGACAAATACCAATTGAGGGATTAATTAACAGCTTTGATGTTTAAATAAATAGAAAACACATGTACTCCCTTCATTCTGAGCTCAATTTATACAAAGTTAGATTAACTTACAAATTTGATCGAGTTTCCTTTTCATAGCCTACATGTACGTCTCACGATTACCGCAATGAATGGCAAAGCAACTAGGAATTTAATTCATTTTTCCAATTGTTTGAACCTTTTTTGTTGTTTTTTTATCTTTGCAAAGTTTATTTAACAAAATAAAGAGTAACCAAGAGTAAAATTGTTTCGCTTGGTTTGGTGGAAAATTTGTCAACAGTGTTTCATTTTAGTATCTACTTTGGACATGTTGAACGTCCAGCGAAATGCCGCCATGTTGAATTATCACTTGATGATAAACTAATTTGAAAGTTCGAAAGTGTACCTGTTTTTGTTTTTTTTGCAGTTTTATTAGTTACAATATCAGTAGAGAACACCAACCAACAAAGGGTTTACATCAATACTGAAACCTCTGTAAACCGGATACCCCTCAAAACTGGACTTTTTTCTTGGTCCCATGGGGTTTCACTGTATAAGTGGAAGGGATCATTATATTACATAATGCTGTACATCTTGGCTTTCATTAAAAAAAAGATGAGATTATCCATGAATTTTCATTTAATTCATAAAATAATTGAAATGTACCTAGAACTATACAGTGCTGTATGCATTTTTGTGCTGTGAAATATTTTATGAATCTTGTTGACAGACTCGATCAATCCATTTCATGGTGTATCGTGGGTTGCTTATTTCCTAGTTTGAAAAATATTTAAATTAAAGGTTGAATTAAATGAAACCTCTGGATAATGGGAATTTGCCTACCACTCCCACTGGCATCTTAGGAAATGTTGCATTGGAAGTGGCAGTGCCAGTAGGTGTGACAACATTAGGACATCAGAGAAATTGGTCCTACGGTAGGTGTGGACACATTAGGACATCAGAGAACTTGGTCCTACAATGGGTCTAATACAAGAGTGAACCAGAATGTTTTTTTTTTATTATTATTATTTTTTTTAATCCACTTTGACTTTATACGTTAGTGATCTGTTCTTTTTCCCCCCATCTCTTTCACTATTTCCTTCAGCTATTTGATCTAAATTTAGAAATTGATGTGATAGGGTTTACGGGACAGAATGTATATATACAATAATATGAAAATGTTATGGAATTATTTGAAATATACAAATGAAGAAAAGAAAAGTATTGAGTTTGTAGATTCTTTATGAATTGAATTAAGTAAGAAAAAAGTTTTGTTACAAAATGACTTAACAACTTTAATTTTAAATGCCATATTATATGATGATAATAAAATGGTAAAATTGAGTGTATTTTTATTTTTATTTTTATTTTTATTTAATTTTAAAAAAATTTTAGATAAAAAAAAAATTCTCCAGCTACAGCAGCAAATGATAAAAAAATTTACATAATATTTCCTCTTATTTTTTTTACATCCCACTAAATATAAAATTTTATGCTTAGCTAGGTATTTGATCATCATTTTGTTTGTTATTGTCAACCAGAGACAGTCGAGTTAAGAATTCCCACCATTATTTTAGAAAATATAATTATGTTCTCATTACATGAATTATTACAATATGTAATAAAATGTTAAATTCTTACTTTTATAAAATTGCCCTTCCAGTCCTAACTTGCCTATGTAATCATAAACTGATTTTATTATTTTCATTTTGACTTGGATTTATGTTCATGTTTAATCCTTGCGGGTTTTTTTCTTTTCATTTTTTTTCTCAAGAAATTACCCCCAAGTCCTCAAGGTAAGAACTAAGATAACCACCTGCCCAATGTGCGGTCAGTCTGGGATTGATCCCGGTCTGTGGACTCGTGGGATTTTGGTATGTGCTGTCCTGTCTGGGATGGTGCATATAAAAGATACTACTAGTGGAAAAATGTAGCGGGTCTTCTCTAAGACTATATGTCAAATTACCAAATGTTTGACATCCAATAGCTGATGATTAATAAATCATGTGCTCTAGTGGTGATGTTAAACAAAACAAACTTTAACCTATTGCTTCAAAAATGTAACATGTTTTACCGAATTTTCTAGTCAAAATGCTTGAAGACGACATTAATATCCCTTCTTTACAATATGGGGAAGCATGTCATCCAAAGATCCATTAGTTTCTGCGTAAACTGCACAAACGTGAAATAAAGAAATAATGAATTAAGATTTACTTTGTTTTAAAAAGATAGGTTGAATTGAAATGAGATCAAAATGAAACTAGAAAGTATTTTTTGTATTTGTTTTAAAACTGAAAAGGTCAACACGGTCAAGGTCATAAAGATTGAAGTGTTAATGTATTTCAAAATGGTTGTGTATGCTGGACATACTTGGATGTGGTCTTGGAATTACTGTAATCAAATGAAAGAGATCTGATCGGCAGGCCATGCCTATAAATATAACATGCTTTTGATCTTATGTATACAATGTAACCTGTGCATATAAATATAATGTAGATATTTGTGTATATATATGTAGTTATTGTACATATGCTATACAAGATGTATTGTACGAGTGTGATATAATTGTTAAGTGATGATGTATGTTGTGTTTACCATCATAATGTAGACATGAATGTATTCAAATTGCCAAAATTTACATTGTAAACGTTGGCAATTATTAAATTGTTTTACCCAAACAGGTGTTTGCGTCTTTTAAAAAAAAATTAAAAAAAATCTAAACAGGTTTTACATTGCTTAATATGTGATGGATATTAGACACAGTATGTGAAGTTTCATGAAAATCGGATGAGAACAAGTTGGTAGAGCAGACACTATATCCCATCATAATAGACATTATACCATTTTAATTGAGTTTTAAGAAATATTACAAACATTGCAAGATACTTAAAACTCTGCCAAGATCTATATGATAAAATGTGTGTATAGTGTATCACCTGATGTTATCCACATTACATATTTGCTTCCAATAATTGGGAGACGAGTACTTTAATATACGACCTAGATTATTTTTAAGTATCGATAGTTTATTTCAGGTGACTTCAGACTGCACACACCATATTCTCAATAGCTATCACAATGAAGTGACAATATTATTAGTAAACTGTTAAACTATAAGTGTGTTAACCGATTGTAGTTTACTACATGCATGTATATATAGAACACCAAAAGGAACTACACTTTTTAAAATGCAATATTTTCAAAAGTATTTTGAACAATTTATACAAATATTTATGTGTGATGCTACCACATTCTTTGAATAAGATCACACAACAAAAGTTGCAGACGGTGTGGTGTTTTACAGGCCAGTCCAGAAAATGAGTTTTGCACAAAAAGCATTTTCATTCTTAAATTGAAGTATGCAAGTGGCTACTTCAGGTTCCATTAGACCAAATCAATTCCTATTGCTGATAATGTTAACGTTTACTAATAAAACTGATATAAGCAGCGTTTCAACACACCCAGGAAGTACAGCAATAGAAAGTGTGGTACCTCACATCTAATCTAGCTGCAAGAAAATGGGGGGTCACTTATCATTTAAGAGATTTAATTTATGTTTTTAATAGCAACCGTAATTTTTTCGGAAAATTGCAGTTCCATTTTTAGGGGTACCCCGCATTAGTTTCAACCTCTGGTATATACTGCACAACAACTGTATAACAAATAAAATTGTATTTATTTATTGTCAATGGATAATAGTATTTGCACAAATAATCAGTCACATATTACTACCAATCACACCCACAGCTGCTTTTACTCCGTAAATATCTGACGGTGCACATCGAACTTCTTTGGTACTATGCAACCTATATCAACAAAATATATTTTTCAAAAAGTGTCCAATTGGGTGTTTTCATGACTATCAGGATCTTCTGTGTTCTGATATGATGTGACAACATAATTGAAAGTGTTCCTACAGTGCAACCTGATTTAATGTACACCTCAGGAAGCATCAGTGTTATGCAATGTTGTATACAAATGCAATGTATCATATTTAAAACACATAATAAATAAAAATACTACTCTTGAAGATAAATACTATGGGTTGGTTGTGTATGCTTAGTTGTATATGTAGTGTGTGCATGCATAGTCAGTCTCTCATTTCCAATAAATAATTACTTTAAAAACTCATTTATTGCAGTGACCCTGTGTTTTGAAAGACTTTAATGGGCATATGATAAGAACTTCACTAGAAAAAAAGCATATTACATGTGGTATCTGAAATGAACACCACTGCATCCACAAATAGTAAATTAATGTGGTACACATCATGGTGGGGTAAACACCCAAGGTATGGACTATGCTTGGATGTCAAGTCACTGAATGCAATATTTTCAAACCCATCAGCCTAGTTGGTTTTTATATATGCATTATTAAATCGCTGACAGCTACCAATATATCTGTTGATATTTTATTAATAATCTCCAGTGATTGGTGCTTACAGACACGTATCATATCTAGAGTTATCATTAGGATTTTACATCTTTATTTTTTATTTGTCATAAAAAAAGCACATTCAATCCATCAAAAGAGTGCGTAAGTCATTTTTCTTTAATTATTTTCTGTTTTAACTGAATATAATATTTATATCGTATGCGTTACTACAATCTGTAATGTAACACATCATTTACATAGTAATATTGGAAAATATAGCTTTACAAGTGTGGTAATAGTGGAAGATAATACTAACACACTCCTAGGTAGATTAACAAATGTGTCAAAATTGCTCTTGTACTTGGTATATACTTCAAATACCCTTTACTATAGAAAACTCACTGAATATATGGACAAGATTTAATGAACTGACCTAAAGCTATCATTACCAAGCTTATATTTGTGTACAAAGAAGAGAATGCAAAATGGCTACACAGAACCCACTTCTGTAGATTTTAATGTTTTTGCCAAACTCCCAAAAACAATTGTAAAAACTCCCATATTTGCCTAAAACATAATTCACCAACCTAAAAAGTATGTTAAAATTACAGCAGAAATCAGGTTATTTAAATATAGTCATTCCAGAGCCAATTGCATTCAAATACACATTGTTAATGGAGATTTAAAAGCTTAACCTAATATCAGCTAACATTATTTTTTAACTAAAAATAAATTATTACTAATAGCTTATTTCATCTTGCCTAGACTTATTATCCTAAATAAGATTAGTGTTATATGACATGTCCATCACCTTGGATAAATAAGCTTTAAAATATTTTAGGTAAAAAATATGGGCCAAAATCTCCAATTGGTCAGCACAGACTTTTTTTCAAACTCTATTCTCAGCAGTGCACAGTAAATTAATTCCACGGTCAAGGTCATTATGAACTCCCATGCCTGAGTGTAACCTAATTAAGCAATTATGACTGTCAAATAACAGTAAATGGCACACAATATAAAATAATGATAATATAGTGAATATATGCTATAGGTTCCATTAGACCAAATCAATTCCTATTGCCGATAATGTTAACGTTTACTAATAAAACTGATATAAGCAGCGTTTCAACACACCCAGGAAGTACAGCAATAGAAAGTGTGGCACGTCACATCTAATCTAGCTGCAAGGAAATGGGGGGGGGTCACGTATCATTTAAGAGATTTAATTTATGTTTTTAATAGCAACCGTAATTTTTTCAGAAAATTGCAGTTCCATTTTGGGGGGTACCCCGCATTAGTTTCAACCTCTGGTATATACTGCATAACAACTGTATAACAAATAAAAGTGTATTTATTTATTGTCAATGGATAATAGTATTTGCACAAATAATCAATGTCATATATTACTACCAATCACACCCACAGCTGCTTTTACTCCGTAAATATTTGACCGTGCACATCGAACTTTGACACGGTACTCTCTTCTTTGGTACTGTGCAACCTTCATACTGAATCAAATGCTGAATGGAAGCCATTTAAAAAAAAAAAAATTGAAAAACAAATTGGATATTGAAAAGTTAAATAGGCTCAAACATGCAATAGGCATGCTTCATTTTATTTGGAGTGTGAAATCCGTGCACACACCATATACAGAAGGGCAAGATGTATTCAACAAACCCACACCCTGCCTGCATTGCAAACAGTGCTGGGACATGAATGACTGTCGGCAAATTTGGTTTGATATTTAGTCAACTCCACATGGTGACGTCTAACCGCATTATTTTTAGTGAATGGCGGACAAACACATTACTAAAGACACTGAAGTGTGTGTTTAATCAAGTTGTGACTCGATATGCAATTTTACCTCCAGTTTCTGACCGAGGGTTTCATTTTGTCAAGGGGTGGGACGTAGCCTAGTGGTAAAGCACTCCATGTGCAGTTTGTTTATGATCAATCCACGTCGGTGGGCCCATTTACCAAGATATGTGCCACCATGTGGGATGGTGAATATAAAAGATCCCTTGCTACTAATGGAAAAATGTGGGTTTCCTCTCGTAAGATTATGTCAAAATTACCAAATGTTTGACATCCGATAGCCGATGATTAATAAATGAATGGGTTCTAGTGGTTTCGTTAAACAAAACAAACTTTACTTTCATTTTGTCAAACGTTACAATTTTATATTTTTTGTTTTTAGAGCCCCACACCTCCAGGATGAGTAACTATTGTTTTTATTTGTAAAATTGTGATGAAATATGGTTTAATATTATCATTGTTATGACTTTTTTGTTCTCTCACAAGAATTAATGTGAAAAATATTAAATTGTTTCTTTTGGCAAAAAAAGGAAAACAATAAAAAAATTTTTTAAAGATATTATTTATTAGTAAATAAACATATTAAAGAAAGAGGTACTGCCATCTCAGTGTTACCCTGTGGTGTAAACAACATTTGTGAATTGTATAATGAAATCAAACCTTCACACTACTAAAACAACTATTTAACAACATTTTGTTCAAAATTTATGTCTATAAAGATCACATAATTCAGACATGAGATCATCAATATCAATATCAATACATTTTACTCTTAGGCCCGCTTTCCAATAGCGCGATTCGTGCGCTTTTTCATATCTGCATTTTTGCAAACGGACTGCTATACAAAATATAGAGTGTACTGCTTCACATTAAATACGTCACCAGACTGAAACATCGACACTTTTTTCAGCTCGCTAATGGAAAGCAGGTCCAACTATAACTGAAGATGGATGACAAAGACAGATTAGAGTCCACACAAAGACAGCACAAATGAAACAAATACTAGGATGCTAAGTAGATCACAGGTTTTTAATTTTTTCTTCTTCAGCAAAATGGACTGAACTTATTAAAAATGCACATCTGGTAGGCAATAAAAACCAAACATTTTTAAACAAAAGAGTCAGGGTTATTATGTGGATTATAGAAAACACACATGCGATGGCAATAACAAGTAAAAATTAGGTGGTGTGTTTTCAGTTTTTGAAGAAAAAAAAAATTTCTGACGAGATCACATTTCTTGTAATTTCTTATTCGTTGTGAATGAATGAATGAATTTAATGACACACCAGCATCATTATTCGTTGTAATGCAGTATTATGATATAATTATCCAAGATACCTGCATAGTGGAATTATATACTCGTAAAAAAAACCCACTAAAAATAACGTGGCACGAAAGAGATGATTAGTTTCAGTTTCGTGATTACACATATATAATTCAGAATACAATTATGTATTTACATGCCAGAACCTGCATTTTCCTAGTAAAAAGTCTGGTTTCATGGGGGAATCCTGCTTGGCGATTGATATTTAAAAAATCACTGAAAACAAAGAATTCCGAAGAAATTCTGGTTTTGAAGGGTTTCACTGCAACAGTTGAAATATTTCACACTGTCTGACAATTAGTCGGTGGCTTTAACACACATCTGATGCTGATACTAAAAATTGTATTATATACACAGCCTAATCCCTTTTTTTCACCCATATTGCCCCGTCTCGTAGACATTGTGGGAGAACACCAAAAGTGGATTATCCACCTATAAAAACCCTGACAATACATGCATCAATGTTTGTCATCCAATAGCCGATGACTAATAAATAAATGTGCTCTAGTGGTGTCGTAAAACAAAACAAACTGTTCAATGTTTGTCAATAATAATGAGATGTGACAGAGACGTTGCTCCATAGGTTATAACAATTATAACAATTTAATACCGACACAAAATAGGTACTCTGCTATCACAAGGTTTCACAGAACAGACTTTGCCAGACTAAGACACACACAAACAGAAATAAAATATGTTTTACGTATCTATTGTAAAGATAAATTTAAAAATCTGTGTATGACTTAAAAATGGCACACATATTGTAGCTGCATTACAGTTCTCTCTTGAGGTAGTGAAAGAAGTTGCAAACAGTTCTGATAAAAACAATGAAATATAAACAAAAAAATGGTTTTAAAACTGCATGTTTACTGCAGTGATTGAAGTTGAAACTCATCTGGAACAGTATACTCCATTTATGGATTAACTTTTGACAGGCCACCATTACCGGTATTTGTGACGTAGATTAATTCTATTGTGTGAGCTTTTCCTCTTCCAAACATTTTTTACCGGTGAAATATCAACAGTCAAGACATGCATGATACTGTCTGTTTTAATGAAGGACGTATCACAAATAAATTTATTATGGATGGAAAATTTGTAATGACATCATTTGGATATTTATGACTTGTGTCTGTTTTTCAGAAATACAGAGAAAATATCAAATCTATAATCCTCCCCAACCTCCATGAACACTGTAAAAACCTAGTTTGATATGACAGAAAAAGAAAACTAGATGTGTTTTTGGAAAAAATAAAAATCACAAATTTTTGTTTGCAATTAAAAAACCAAGTTGGTTCAGAAATAAATAGATTGTAGTGCATACCATAGGAAGAAAATAACATTCACTACAGGTAAGGACTAAAGTTACATCAAATTAAAGGAAAATGTGAGACTTTTGTTATGTACAAATTAGGAGATAACCATATAAAGTTTTTACATTTGCTGGTGTTTTTGTCTATTTCATGCACACAAATATCCTTTTTGATGGAAATGTTTTTCCACAGATCCAGTTGAATACCTCATATTTTAAAAAATAATACCTAGTTATGATATAAATGTAGACCCTTGAACAGTAAACATGGCATGTCTCACTTTGTAATGTCATCACTTTTTAATAATGTCATTAGCTTTGCAAGTTTTATTTTCTATTGATGCCCGGAAAACTGTGTAATTATCAGACAACAGCCAATGATTAAAAATTATTCTTCACTATTATGCAAATTGATATACGGGCCCTCACACCCATCCACCCCACAAAACCCTCCAACAAACTCCTCCCTCAAAACAAACACAAAAAAAAAAAAAAAAAAACTTTAAAAAACCCCCTGTACAATAAGAAGTTTCCTTAGTATTATCAATTATATTTAAAATTTCACTGCTAGTATTTAAAAAAATAAAATGAAAAAGCAACTAGGACCCGAATTACATGTAATGGTAACAAATATTACGCAACTAACATCTCTTTGACTGCCCTATTATCCACTTACCGGAACATTCAATATTGCAACATCACAATATAGAGAAAACAGATAGGAGCTTTCATGTAAAATAAGAGAAACAATCTATAGGATGTATAAACTAATAAAACAAATAAAACGTATCTCATGCATAACAAAGGCTATTATACATGTATAATATTTCACTGTATTAAAAAACATAATGACAAACTAAAAACTAGTTTTAATAATTGTATATGAACCTGTAATCACCAGCAGCTGACCATGCCAAACATCCAGCCTGAGCCACTACACATCTTAGGACGACCAGAAACACACTGGATATACAGACCCTGACATTCTACGCAAGATTTATTAATACGTATTATTACCCATATGGTTAAAAATATCTTGGTAAATATCAAAGTGATAGGACCCACTAGAACACCAAGTGGGACGTAACACTTTGTGACTTCATTGATTGCCGCACTAAAACCGTATAGGAACGTCAACCAAACGAGTTGAGTGATATAAATTAAGATTGATTTTTGGTAATAAATAGAATGTTAAACTCGCTACCATTTCGTATCATGTTAATTCCTTCGTGAAATAATTTTCATTGTCACTCGCTAAAGTCAATGACAACTGAAAATTATTTCACTCAGGACATAAACATGATACGAAATCGAAGCTTGGAAACTGTTCAACATATTCTGTTAGCAGGAAATATGTCACTGCATCTTCAAAGGACACATCTATAACGTTCGTTATAAATAGACTATTGTCGTCCTATGAGTTCTTTACTGGTTCGTCAGCACTTAGTTAAATTGGAATGTTAACACGAAGTTAATAGAGTATGCAACTGGTTACATTTTCAAATCATACTTATCTAAATATTGGAATGTATGTATTTGTGTTTAACAATCATTTAAGGAATATAACATTACAACATTTATTAGCATAAAAAACCCAGATCATTTTTCAAATATATTATGCCTTGTTAAAATGACTCGGATAAAAATAACACAAAGTACCTAGGATATGGATAAAGGTGTAAAAGTAAAAAAATTAAATTAATAAGTAACAACAGAAAAAAAACCCCATAAAATAATAGTAAATCATAAAAGCAGTGGACGGAATGTTTGAATTAAACAATGTGTACAATAAAATATTCAAACCTTACAAACAAAACAGCTAGTTCTAACTGAATACACCACACCCTAAGGAAGAATTCTTATGAATATGATACATATTCAAACAATATTTTCCAGCAACCAATAACAAGGAGAAAAAACCACATGAAACCTTTGTTACCATTACATTAATGCACAAAATATGTGACACACCGTTTAACAAGCTGCCAGTGGATAAAACACTTCCAAATGACAAATATGTTTAAAATCAATTTAATCACATATGAACTGTGTGACACCACAGCCTAAATATAATACAGCTCGACCTCATTATGATAACACACCATCCAATACAATTATTCTCTTCACTACACTGGAATTCATGCTTTCCAAACCCTAACCCTGGAATTCATGTTTTCAAACCCTAACTCTGGAATTCATGCTTTCCAAACCCTAACCCTGGAATTTATGATTTCCAAACCCTAACCCTGGAATTCATGATTTCCAAACCCAAACCCTGGAATTCATGCTTTCCAAATTTGGAAGAAACTTGCATTGAATGTCCGAGGTCTGAATACCAAACATGGATGTTTTAAACAAGTACACGACTACCGACAGTAAATGAAAATTGTTTTATTGATTAATTTACTTTAATAGGGCTCTTCTGAAAACATTTATTACACATATTTGTTTTTGATAATAATTGCAATACATTCTTTTATTTCAACGTCATTCAGTGTTTTCTTATACATATGATATTATAATTACATGTATTAGGCACTAGTTTTCTTGATATGACAAGGGAGACAACTCGTAACCAATTCATTACAATAGCAAATTCTATATGACAAAGTGACCCAGGGACAAACTTGATCATAATGAGGTCCAACTGTATATTATTTGTGATATAATGATCATAAGGCGTGAATATTTTACCCTTGATACAAATAAATATTTGTTATTGCTCAATATGAAAATATATACATCATTTCATATAGAATTGTCAAAGTATAACATTTTGTACTAATGAATGTACATAGAACAAACAACTCATTGTATGTTAATGGAGGTAACATAACCACACTAGTTCATGGTAGTAAGAATATGAAAACCGTGAACTTTTCACACTTAATGTTATGTGATATGTGAAAATATACATGTATTTAGCAATAAAAAAAAAACACACACACACACACATACACAGGGGTTGAAATGTTCAGTTACCTCAATTTGACAAGCACTTTCATTACTGATAAAGACATTTTTTTCATTATATTACAGACAGCTTTAAACTATGATGGCATAAAAAGATTAGAATGGTAGACCAATTTTTATTTACTTATCTCTCAGCAGAATTTCTTCCCCTTGCAGAGTTTCTGCCAGAAGAAAAAACGGGAATGGCACCATACCCCAAAATATTTTGCAGATTTTGTTGATTACTCTTATCATTACTGTACGATTTTCTTAACCCTAATCCTAAACATAACCCATTTTCTTTCTGGGGGAGGCACAAATGTGGTTGCATTCAATTCCATAGTACCATACCCAAACATTTCTTTTTGGCAGAAACACTGACTTGAATGGGAACCTCAAATTGAGAGGATTGATGGAAAAAGGGCTTTATTTAGCTGCTAATCTATGCTAAAAATTTACATTATTATTATCTTGTATTCAATGGATTACTGAAGAAAGACAGAAAAAGTATTACCAGCCAACACAAACACAAAAATTTGCACATTTCAACCCCATTATAAATATAACTGAACTAGTGAGCCATTTTACTAACTGGAACTTCTATGCGCAAACTTGAATCTGTGTTGGGACAGACAGAATGATCACAAACCAATGATAGGCCACAAGATATCGAGGCACAACATGGAACTTTGCAATTATTCTACTTTAAGCGAATGTTTATGATGGTCGTATCCATTCATGAAACCGTTAGCAACATGGTTGGTGTTTTCGCTCGTTTTCTGTGCCAAACGTGCTTTCTTGTGGTAGGTCTGGTAGTAGAAGTTGGAGAAGAGGATGATGTGAGAGACCATGTAGGTGATCAAGGCGACGCCATAACCGACAGGAAAGCCGCAGCTTACGTACATGGCCTGGATCGTGTGCAGGAGAATCGCCCAGAACTGAAGCTGATAAAAAGAGGGATAGAGAGAGAGAAAAAATCAATAAGGCCCAACATTTTAAAAAACATTTACAGCGACAGCTACAACAGTGCCACCTATACCAGAAAATATGACACTGCAATAATATTGTGACATACCATAGCATTTTGGGTCAAAATGAGGTCATTTAGTTTGGCACCATGGCCAATGACGCGGGACCAAGACAGATCAGTACAAAAAAAGAAAAGAAAATGAAAATATACAAATATTTTCTGTCCAATCCATTCTTTAAAAAAAAAAATCAGATTTTTAAAAAATGTGTTGCTGCATCATTTTTAGAACTTTGATCTGACAAAGACTGGCTACAGTATATATGTTACAGTCATAAATTTCATATTTGCTCAGCAAATAGTAGTTACTGTTTTAAAATATTCATCTTTCGGTAACATCACTTTTTTCAAAAAATCGTACTTCTTATATAGCTCAACTTAAATCTATCTTCCACTGATTCACCCATCAAAAACTCAAACTCAAACTGCCAAATGGAAACTAAATCACAGGTTTACAATATAACATGTGTGACAGAGTTCAATCTAAACATAAGTCCAAACACCCAATAGCTTGCCACATTGAATAGCTAGATTGAAAGACGAGCTGACAATCACATGGCTGATCACATATAATATCCGAGTTGAATTTCATGCATTTTACTCATTGTCTGAATGTGTTCAGTCAAACTGTCAAATACATAACCCTCATGTTTAGTCATTTGGTCAAATGCCTGAACATTTTAGTCATTTCGTAAGGCAATATTTCAGTTGTTTTGTTGGAGTGGGGTTTTTTTTGTGCCTAATTTGGAAAACCACTTTTCTTTATACAGTCAGCATAGTCTTCCAATAATGCTGTTGACATCAGGATTAAATTTATTTTTATGTCCATTCAAGGTTAAAATCTGTGCCATCTGACACATTTTGGACAAAAAGGATGATTAAAATGTGAGGAAACGCAATGTTCCATGAGAGGAAAACAGCTGATCCGAGAAGAATTCCCACTCATCACAAAAATAAATTTTTGTTTTAAAAATTTGTCATGAATTTTGTTAAAGCCGCACACCCTAGTTCCATCCAGCGAAAATAAATTATAATTTGGTTAATCTACAAACCTGTAACACACTTAGATCACGTTTTTATCAAATGGAGTGAAAAAGCAGGTTTTATATCGATAAATACCATGGGAATCCCCATGTCCCAATTGCTTGAAATAATTTTGAAAGTTTGTATTCTGATGTCACCGGTAGATGTCGCTCGAAGCACAACAATGCCTACGTCACGACAAATTTCACAGACTTGGGGTGCGTTCTTTTCACCTCTCCTGGACATGTTCCAACTGTTCTGTCTTGGTTGTATCCCCTCTCCAGATATCGTAGGACTTAGCAAAATTATTGGTTTTAAGGGTTTGTAACGTTTTGTATTGAGATACTTACTTGTATGAACTTTATTGTTACTGAAAATGTTCACGAACTGTGAAGAACAATCTCACAAATGAACAACAACAAATCGTATGTTGATTGAGCGAACCGTGCACGAGAAAACAAACTGAACCAAAATGATAACAGTCACGTGGTATACCAACGTCTGTGACATTGAAATGGAAATATCCCGGCTAAAAATAGATTAGACCTTGTCTGCTCAACGTTTTTTTCTCAAACGTGCGTCCGTTTTTCAGAAATACGAAAAATGCATTTTGTGGTATTACAAACACCAGGATTACCAGGATTACCAAAAAACACTTCAGGTGAATGGAAATGTATATTCTAAATAATAAACAGTAAGTAAAGTGCAATTTTATTTGTGAAAAAATGGGTTTAATAGCGAAAAACAATGCCGTAATGGTTAACAACTAGCCGTAACTAGGGTGTGTCCCTTTAATAAATATCTTTTTCACCAATCAGAAAGATTTCCTGTGATTGAGCCTCTACTGATTAACCAAACAGAAGAATGAGGCTTTGAACTGCATGATGTTAAATCATAGAATTAAAAACTTGGAACGTTTTGGACTAACCAACTGAAGAGTTGTCATGTACTTCTTCCACCACAGATATTTCTGCATCCTGGGTCCAAATGCTGACAGAAGGTAGTAGGTGTACATGAGGATGTGGATGAAACTGTTGATGCTGGCAGAAAAATAGGCTGAAAGAAAAACACAGAAATCAGAGATAAAACTCCATTAGAAGTAGACTAGATGTTAAAACTCATCCGATATAACAGCATGCAAAAGAATCAGTGGAAATTAATACTATAAAATGCACTACCGGTACTATAAAAAAATTGTTTAGTTTGTTTTGTTTAACGACACCACTAGAACACATTGATTAATAAATCATCGGTTATTGGATGTCAAACATTTGGTCATTCTTGGTCATCAGAGAAAACCTGCTACATTTTATCTAATGCAGAAAAGGACCTTTTACATGCACTTTCCCACAGACAGGAAAGTACATACCACAGCCTTTGACCAGTTGTGGTGCACTGTTTGGAACGAGAAAAAACCCATTCAGTTAAATCGATCCACCGAGGTGGTTTGATCCTGTGATGCAAGGATCTCAAATCAGCACTGAACCGACTGAGCTAAATCTCGACACTACTATTACTATAATGCAATATTGTCTAAAGACGCGAGGCTCAATTCACAAAGCTCTCTTAAGCAACATCACATTGTCTTTCAAGTCTTTTTGCATTGCACTGCGAGATAACAAAGTTGTAAGAGTTTAATGAATAAGGCCCCTGATCATCAATTACTACATTGTACGAGTCTTGAGGGATGAAAATGACAGACAAAAAAAAAAACAGAAATATTTTCATGATCTTGAAGAATTCAGTATTACCATAAAGTTTTCATCAAAGAATGAGATGGACAGTTTTGGGTCTTACATGAATAACTTATCCTTCTGACTACTGAAGGTGAGATATCTTGCCAGTCCACACACTTAACTGTACACGGTATACCTGGGAATTTTTAGTTAAAAAATTGGTTTCGGCAAGTATTTTCGCTAGACAACAATGGCGGAACATCGCAGTCACTTTGAGGAATCAATAGCTGATTGCGACAGCTAATTTCATAACAAGTTTTACAGTTTTACTGACAACAAGAATCACCAAATATTGGGATATAAATCGTAGTTTGTTTTTTAAAAAACAATTATTGGGAATACTGGACATCTGGACACAAAAGCCTGTAAATAAGTACAACTTTCTGCCTAATTTTAATCAACATTAACTGATTTAAAATATCATAAAATTTAAACAAAAATAACACTTACTGATTCAAATCTGAACTTTATTTTACGTATTTATAAAACATTTAAGCGAATATATGTGAGTAAAAGTTATCAACTTGTCAAAAATTAATCCAGTTGTCTGAAGGTTAAGAAAAGAAAAAACTTGTCTAAATTGAAAAACATTAAACTGAAGAAAAACAACCCGTCTAGTACTGCAGTATAGGTTGTTTAAAGGGAGTCCTGAGTTTGCAGCCATTTTAAGGTGGTTGCGATAACAGTGCCTTGTCGGCGACTACTATTTCATACTAAATACATTTTGTTGTTTAGAATACCAGTGTCTGTATATTAAACGTGTTTGCAGTCGTATTACTAATGTTTGTAGCACTCAGATTTTACTTTAATTCGTGATATATATTTTTTTTTATACATACAAAATTATTGAGAGGTAAAATCCGGTCTGGGCTAGTACAAGCATTAGGACAACAACAGACACCTTGTAAATACAAACATTGATATTTTAAATAAGAAAATGTATTTAATTTGTATATTACGTCATCGAAAAGTTGGTGGGAGACATTTTATAATGGTTGTAAACTGAGGACTGTCCCTTTAGTAGAGATACTTACATTCTCCGCCAGGAACAAACTTAACTCCAACCCACCACAATATCGGCATGGTTGTGTGGTGATACACATGCAGGAATGAAATCTGATTGTTCTTCTTACGTAGAACAAAAAATATCTGTAAAACAGCAACAAATTAGTAGGGAAATGGTGTATTTAGAAAACTAAAGTACAAAAGTCAATTGCATTTTTATAATATATTTACAATTATTTTTGATCACCAAAATAAAGAAAAAAAAAAAATTCTGTAGAATTAAATGTCTCATCCACTGTAAATTTATTCAATGTCAATGACAAGTGTCCATAGATATTTATCTCAATTCATGTTAAAAAAATAATATAATAATAATAATAAAAAAATAATAAAAATATTAATAATAACAATAAAAAAATTAAATAATAATAATATTTTTTTAATTTATAAAAAAAATCCTGTCTGAATTAAAATAATTTGTATTTTCCAGCATTACTGAAATAAACCTGTTGGAGAACAGAACAATATTTAGGAGATAACCATATGGAGTTTTTAGATTTGCGGGTGTTATTGTCTATTTGATCCTGCAAGTGTCATTTTTGAAAGAAGGCATTTTTCTTGGTCCCTTTTTAAACATCAGTACAGAAGAGAATATCTGTAAAGCAGACTTTTTACTTGATCCTGTGGGTGTCCTATTTAGAGGGGTTTCATAGTATTTTATCTAAAGGGACCTATGACAATAATCAAATTGATGTTGACATATGTTGTGTAATATTGGTTTTGAAATCGGATGAGGTCCAAAATATTAGGAAGACTTCCACTTCTCACTACGAATCCAGGATAAAACCCCACTGGAAAAAACCCCACCCAGACATAACCCCACTGGAAAAAACCCCACTCGGACATAACCCCATCAATAAATGAGAAAAATGGACAAAACCCCACTGTGACCATTTTACACATAAAACTGAAAAATATGAAATAAAGTTGAAATTTCTGTTTTGGAAGAATAAAATTATAAATAAAATTCACAAAATAGATTATGATAAAGAATAAAGTTTACATTTGTATTTTGATCAGTCAAGTGTTGCACTGATTGCATTGATCTCCATGACAAAGGATTATCTGAACTTTGTGATCAAGAGATTAAGGAGGCCAGGTTTTCTTCTAAGAGATCAAGGAAATCATGGATTTAGGGCTTCCCATTGTTGATTGGGTATGTCATAAATTCTACATCAGATGGACCCCTTATAAGGTTGAAGAATACTACGTCAGTATTCATTTCCTGAGAACTGTAAATACAACTATGGAAGTTATCAAGAACAACAAGGGTGGTCTCAAGCTAATTCACGAAGGCTACTTGTATACTAAGAGGTATGCCAGGAAGAATATTCGATGGGAGTGTTCCAGCAGAGCTGCATTTACTTGTAAAGTGGAAGTAGGCTAGATTACACTTGTTTCAATAAAAAATAAATACTGTATATACGATTTTGTTATATATTGAGATATATGAGTGGGGTTATGTCCGAGTGGGTTTTTTTCTGTGTGGGGTTATGTCCGAGTGGGGTTTTTTCCAGTGGGGTTTTATCCAGTGGGGTTTTTTCCGGGTGGGGTTTTGTCCGTTTACCTCTCACTACAGCTAACTACTTGACAACTTAAAACTGTCTGTGAAAAATACCACCATTTCACCAACTAGATTAGTGCCTGCATAACATTATATAATACATACACACACAGAGTTGAATCCTGTTCGCTCAAACCCCTTCGATGCTTGAGAAAGTGTTCAACCCATTTAGTAGTAGTAGTTTGATCAAACTATTCGGGACTTTGTTTTTTATTAAAGTGTTGCAGTGTATTCGACCCTTCCAAGTCCGATCCAACGAGATTCTACTGTATATATATATACATAACAAAATAAGAAACTTCCGCTAACTTTGCTTGAACATAACTTGATGAAAACAAACCGGGGGAATAATTGTTATATATGCGTTTAAAGAGTGTTCCATGATGCATCGTTTGGTGCAAAAATCATGGCCATAGGTTAACAGAAACTGGGAGAAATTTTGAACAAGTTTGGTAGGGGTTAAAAAAAAAACCCCACTTAATAACGGGTATGACCACCTCTTGAATTGACCACTGCAGTGCATCGCAGGTGCATAGAATTGACTATTTTGATTTCTGCCTGTGGAATATTGTTCCATTCCTGAATGAGCGCTTGACGAAGTTCGTTGACGTTAGCGGGTGGCTTGGGACAACGCCTCAATCGTCTGTCCAGACTATCCCAGACATGCTCGATGGGTTTGAGATCAGGACTTTTAGCGGGCCAGTCATCAATGAAATCAATGTTATTTGTCCTAAGAAAATGTACAGTGTCTCTAGCTGTATGAGAGGTGGCATTATCATGCTGAAAAATCGAGATGTTGGCGTGGTTATGGAACAGAGGAATGATGTGATGAGCGAGAATGTCATCGCGGTAACGTTGAGCATTTAAAATGCCATCAATGACGACTAGTGGTGAACGATAACCATGGGCAATCCAGACCATGACACAACCCCCACCCCCGAAACGATCTCGTTCAGAACACAACAGTCAGCATAGCGTTCATTTCTCCTACGGTAGACGCGCACCCTGCCATCACCACGTTGTAAAGAAAATCTGGATTCACCCGAAAAAAGAACGGTATTCCAGCGTCACCGTATCCAACGAGTGTGTACACGTGCCCAATTAAGACGATTTAGACGATGATGTTGCGTTAAAACGCATCCGACGTAAGGACGTCGTGCATGTAAACCGTTCTCCCGCAGACAATTACAAACAGTTTGCCCACTGATTCGGTTATTATGAAGCCCAGGTGTGTTAGCAGCAGTAGCAGTGGCAGTTTGGAATCGATTGCGCAAATGCGTGTTCATGATATAGCGGTCTTGACCACGCGGACGTCCACGACGTGGCAAGTTGTTGGTGCTTCCTGTCGTTCGAAATTTTACGTGAAGATTTCGTATCGCTCGACTAGAACTCCCAACATGCCTTGCAACGTCTTCTGTCAACATGCCAGCATCAAGCATGCCAATCGCCCGTTCGCGTAAATTATTGGGTATTCTTGGCATACCGTATTTGACCGGAAATAAGCCCATGTCTTTGAATAAGCCCCCCTCCGTTTTGATAGCATTTAAGAAATTAGGCCCTCATTCGTAAATAAGCCCATCCCCAACTTCGTCACCTTATAAATAACATGAAATTGCAAGTTTGCTCAAAGTTAATTTAAAAGGTCATACCTCCTGGAGATAATTAAACACAAATGTAACACAATATTTTACCACCAGTGAGATTTAGCAGTCTAACAATAACAGTGTGTAACATTGTTTTCAATTTCATGCCTGCAGTATTTCTCTGAAGTGCCCAAGTATGAACTAAAAACCAATGTCTATTTTTACCACCACACTGGGTCCGCAGTTAATGCTAATTAAGCAAATACCTTATTCTGATTGGCTAAGAACAATGACCTTAGATTGACAATTCTTTGTAGTGTAAGCTGGCTGCCTGTGTCAGAAACGTGTGTATACGCTATTGAGTTTGTTGTTAATTGCTGTTGTTTTAAGTCTTCTCAGCATTAATTTTGGATGTAAATAAACAGCACTGGTAAGTAATTGTGACATAGAAGGTGTGTTTAGATACTAGTAAAAAACCCACAATTTAATAAACAATTATTATTTATTAATAACAAATGGAACACTAATTAATAGATGTGCTACTGAACATTTTTTGTTTTCTTCCTAGTTCATTTAAGTATTGTTATTTATTTTAATTATTATTATTAAAAAAAATTTCAACAAAACTGGCCCCTTGTCTGGGAATAAGCCCACCCCATGCTAAGCTCACAATGAGTTGTCTTGGCCCCCTGGGCTTATTTCCGGTCAAATACGGTACTTAAAATGCTACAATGTAAAAAACATTAATTTTTTTTACAAATTTTGAAGCGTTTTCGTTCACTTGACAACAATGTCAGTAAGACAAGTAAAACAAATTGACCAAATACTACGTGGGACATGTCGAACCATGCATGAACGTGCAAATTGAATTTCACCTTGTCGACGATTAACAGTGCAAAAATAATCTATAAAATTCATGAATCCTGATAATACAGCTCAAGGCTAATACTACCTATATAATTTCATTGCACAATGAATTCTTTAACACAACAAATACTATATGTACAAATCGGAAGTTTCTTTTTTTGTTCAGTATATATATATTTTTAAGAGCTGCACACTACCATAATAAAGTACATAATACTCACCGTGTCTAACAGCTCAATGATTTTAGAGAAGTAAAACCACCAACACGCATTAGCCAGCTGCAAAAACAAACCATCATACTATGAGACAGGACAGCACATACCCTTAAAACAACTAGCATAATGTCTCACTTAAAGGCTCCAGTAAAGTATGGACTTCAATATTTAATGAATTATGTTTATTTCTGGTTAAAGAACTCTCCTACACTTTTGTTTAATATTATAAAAATTACAATATGCTTGCTTTTTCAAAGTAGCAGATTAAAATGTATTTAATATCTCTGATCATCCTAGTGTTTGTAGTACATCACTATGGAATTTTAACTAATAATTTTGTACAAAATGATTTATTTTTCTTCCAATTGCCAAACAAAATGGGAAATAATTTGGTAAAACAGAATCCCAAATGTATCTATCTATATAGGGGCCGAGATATGACAGAGAGACAGAACTTACCCGAATTGACATGGGATCATTGGATCCATTAACTGGTTCACAAACCAAACTGAAACCAGATCGGAACCAAGCACTCACTAAAAACTGAAAAATAATAAAAATAAAACATTATAACATTTTAAAAGTTTGTTTTGTTTAATGACAGCACTAAAGCACATTGATTTATTAATTTTTAGCTATTTGTCAGACATTTGGGAATTCATTACAGTCTTCAGATGAAACCTACATTTTTCAATTGGCTGCAAAGGATCTTTTATATGCACTTTCCAAGACAGAAAAGCACATACCATTGAATTGGATATACCAGTTGTGGGGACATGTTAATAAAAAATTAAATATGTAAATTCATTAGCAGAGATGGATCACCAGCCGTGACCAGGTGACATCTCTTTATCAAAGCATTGTTTGTTCACCGACCCTGGGTACTGATTTAGCACCAGTATCTATTGTACCAATTTACTGAAAAGCATTTATCCATCTACAAGCGTATGGGAAAAAAACCAGTCTTTAAAATCACTGACAAAATGTTAAAAACACCAATGACTCAAACTTGATATTCATGATTTCTGTGACTCAGAATCCTGTTTTCAATAGCCATAAAAATAAGTATAGTTGATGGACATTAATTACAACATCGAATGACATAATGCCGGAAAGTTAGAGACGTAACACTTACTTCTTCAAACAAAATTGCTGAGAGTAGCACTAAACAAAAGTTATAACAAATTAGAATATTTTTCAGTTCAAATGGTTGTCGACATGCCATGAACTTCCGTCCAAAACTGACAAATAAAATGTATATGGTGACGGCTGCTAATGTTGGCCATGGGGTTGACATCATAAACCAACCATCTGTTCGAGGATCTGAAAAGAAAAAAAAGAAAAGAAAAGTAAAATAACGTTCACATTAATTCCTGTATTTGATTGAAACTAATAATAACTACCAATCAACATTTGTTTCATAACATTCTCAGGCAGGACATCCACCGGTTTACATGCACAGAATGTTATTGTTGCAACATGACATAACTAAAATTGTGATATGCACTAAAAGAGTTAAATGAGAAAGACATTTATTTGTCTGGTTGTAAAGCGGAAGCACATACAGGTTCATTAAACTAATCAGAAACAAGTTTTACTTAAAAGCTGTATTCGTTTCTGTTATGACCACTTTCAAAAAGTAATTTTATGTACTGTTTTATTACAGATGGTTAACCGATAGTATGGTCAGAGTAGCTGTGTTCATTTAGACCATCTCAGACGACTTCCTACTCAGCACATTTGACAAACAGACTTAAAGAGGAAACCTGCTATATTGTTCCATTAGTATCAAGGGATCTTTTATATGTACCATCCCACAGACAGGATAGCACATACCATGGCCTTTGATATACCAGTTGTGGTGACCTGGTTGAAACAAGAAATAGCCCAATAGGCCCAACGTCAGGGATTGATCATAGGAATGCAGAGGTATGACTGCAATCACACCCCTCAAAAACACGTCAGTATTTGTGTCATTTTTAAACAACCTTTTGGGAATTTAACATTGAAATATATTCACCAAATTCAACTTTAATTTGCATTTGATGATTTGGCAAATGACAGGTTAAACCCATCATAAATACATGTACACTGTGTAATTACCGCGCAGATCTGTGACCAGTCGATCATACATGTCCTGGAATCCCATGATAATCCACAAAATACACGAAAAGCACACCTGAAATTATAAAATAAATTAAAATGTACAACTATACAAATAAAAAAACACTAGTCTGCATTACAAGTAGTTTACACCTGGTCTGAGAATATCTTTCCATAAAAGAAACTGGCCATGTAATAATTTTAAAGAGCAAATAATTGCAGTTTTTATAATAAATAGGTTCTGTTTATACAAAGAAAATAGGGATTAACCAGATTATACACATAACATACATGTGTAAACAATGACTACAACTCTGTAGCACTACAAATGGGTTAGGTTATTCAACTGTTACAATTGAAGGAAAGAGGTTAACAACTTACTAGTCAATTTCCAATGTCAATGTCATTTATGATCAGGTTAAATCACTGGATTGATGACAAATACATGTCAGAGTGCATGCATTAGACGTTACACACAATGTTTGTTCTTACACCATAATGTTTACATCCCATTACCTTAAATCTCTTGTAATAAGCATAATTCGGCACGTACATTTATGTTTTATACCTCAAATTAATTGTAGAACATTTGCCTATATGGATTTATAACTAAATAACATGAATCAATCCACATTCATTATTTACACGAGACAGAAACATGCAAAACATCGAAAACGCTATGTAGACGGGCAACACTTTTTATACAAAAGCACTGAATTTTCCGTTATGAACGCAGGAAAATGTACCCACAATATCGTCTGAAAATTACATAACTGAAATAACTGCTAATTAGATGATTGCATGTAATTAAACAAATTATGGAAGCAAAAGGTGTTCAGACAAACAAGTACACGCCTTCAAAAAGTGTAAAGATTTGAAGAGGGTAAGTCTGCATTATTGTAAGCAAAATAACTGTTTTAGCATTTCTTCCTAAAAGTCATATTTGACATTATTATTACCATAAAATATTTGTATAAAAAATTAAACTGCTTTAACATTGCTATATTTTGGAAAATTTGCGTATGCTCGTGTCCAGTGAAACCTCCTGTCCTGTCATTGATGATGTCAGAGGCTAAGCCCGAGATAGGCGTGCTTGAAACCATAGTGGTATATAAGCACGTAAAACCCAGTTTCTGATCTAGTAAAATGTCATAAAATCGAAAAGTATGCAGTTCGCCGTAGATATTTAATATGTAATGTTTGATTTGTCGTATCTATCCCTTTGTTCTAGATATTATTTTTCTTAAAATTCAGAAAAAGTGCAACATGCTTATATATACATCGATTTTAAAAATATATTGCAAATTACCTATGTTCAGGAAAATGTCACAAAATGAATATAGTGTGGTGGCTTAATTCCAAATTTGAGTGATATTGTGTTCACGTTGGCCCAAAGCACCGAATATGGCACAATTGTACCTTGGGACAATACAGTTGTTTTAAGAGGAGGCTACCCAATTTTAGAGGCCAAGGTCAAGGTCAAAAGTCACATTTTGACAATGTCAATAGACACATTTAAAGCACTAACCTGGGTACAATTGTACTTTAATATTATAAAGAATATCTGAGATGGGGCTGCCCAATGTTAAAGGTCAAGGTCATTCCAAGGTCAAGGTCAAATTAAAATTATAGCGCATTGGTTGTCAAAATATAAATTGCTATTTCTCACTTAAGCTAAACCATGATTGGACTTAAATAGTGGTAATACATTATAGTGTTTTCCCTAGCTTGTTTAGCATGGTGCAGCACCATGCCTCAACAGTCTAGCACCATCTTGCCTCAATCAGCGCCATGCTGCCCTGAGATTAAACAAGCCTTTTCCAATAATTGATTCTAAAATTGCCTTTATGAAACACTACAATTTTTTATTAATTAATTAATAAAAATATTTCTGTTATATATTTTGCCAAGCAAGAACATTAATTACATTTATGTCTATTTCAATTATTGTTTTTGTCATTAATGCAAAAAAGTGCCCTGAAAATGGTAAAAATGCCCCCAAAGTGTTTTGTCTACCATGCCTTGCGGTTGCCAAATTTCTAGGGAAAACACTACATTTCATTTATAATAGCCATATAGAACCATCTTTTGAATCCAAAATGGCCATCAAAATGGTCGCCCAAAGAAAAGTGTTAGTCAGCTGAGGGCACTGAACCTTACACCTCAATACCAACAATTATTCTTTGTACTTTTTGCATCTATGGAAGGTGCTGATTGAGGACCCGAGGAGTACAAACGGGGCACATTTTAACATTTTGAAATATTCAAGATGGCTGCCAAAACACAGAACTGACAATACTGGCAATCACCTATGACAATGCTGTCTCCTATGACTGGGTTTTTGGGTCAAGGAATTCATTTTGAACTACCCCCAGCTCAAACCAAGGCTGGCATTGCTTGGGAGATCTGACTGATTCTGTCAACGATTTAAAGTACACAACTATTTACAGAAATTTCTTTGAAAGTAGTCATGCCAAAGGATCCCAAGATGGGGCGGGAGGGTTAATAAAGAATCAGGCAGGTGCTGTGGTAACTCATGGGAAAGCTAATATTCAGTGTGCATATGACCTGTACCAGTTTTCCTGTGACAATCTCCAGTAAGGAAAATCACATAAATTCAAATGTCGTATATTCAGATATGTTGAAAGTATTCCGAGAAATAAAGTTCAGAGTTACGAGTCTATTCGTGAAAATCGGAAGATATCCATCAAGTTAGAGCAACTGCGAATTCAAAGCAGCTACTTATCAGAAGTTTGACATGTTTCGAATGCAATAGGTGTATTTAAGGTTCCATAAACAAATGTGAAAACCAGAAAACGATAGACACAGTACAAACAGTGGAAGCTCAGAATGAGACTCATTCTTGTACTGAAAAAGTGAACAGAACAACGAAACATATCATATCAAGCGTGGATCAATAATCACTGTTTTATTTACATGTAGCGCTGAAACAACCTAGTACGCACTGAAACTGACACATGGAATGCTACTAGGGCCTCCACGTGTCCAAAATACTGGACTCGGACCCGAATACCCGACACCCGATGATAATGAGATTAAGGAAAAAGTAAAATAGCATTATGCATCTTCATCCCAGCACTGAATATGAATGCCAAATCATGTCATTGTATTGCATTTAGAAAGCTGTTGATACGTTCAGTATTGTGGCGGACAGACGATCAGATTAAAAAGAGAAACTAGCACATGATCATATAATTACTGTGTAATTTGTATTACTGATTAGTTACTGCTGAAGTTAATGCCCTACACTGTCTCACGTGTACGGGTACTCAAGTCCTGTGAACGGACTCGAGTCTTGCTGGACTCGGCCCGTGCCTGAGTACTCGAGTACTTGTGGAGACCCTACATGCTACATATATGGCCAGGAGTGTGGTGCTGAAGGGACTGTATTTTGCAAAGGTGGGAGACTTAAAGTATAAAGTAATATGCAGAAAACAGGCCATTGTTTCAGGTACAGTCTATCATGTACATTTGCAGCAACATCAAAAGTGAAAATGGCCAGTTTTCCTTAAGCAAAGATGAACAACAAAATATACTGGAATGTTTTGATATGTGTCACTTTCTTCGGTAAGATAAATATTTACAATGCATATGTGTACGTGTAATAAACTGAGAATAATTATACTAGTATTTATAATACATAAAGTAAACAGTACAATTGAAGTTGTGTTTATTGACAAATTAAAGTGAATAGTTTAACATACAATGTACAGGTTTTAACATTATAAACAGATGGCATCATTTTGAATTTTTTTTAAAGCCGCAAGCCCTAGTTCCATCCAGCGAAAATAAATTATAATTTGGTTAATCTACAAACCTGTAACACACTTAAATCACGTTTTTATCAAATGGAGTGAAAAAGCAGGTTTTATATCGATAAATACCATGGGAATCCCCATATCCCAATTGCTTGAAATAATTTCGAAAGTTAGTATTCTGATGTCACCGGTAGACGTCGCTCGAAGCACAACAATGCCTACGTCACGACAAATTTCAGACTTGGGGTGCGTTTCTTTCACCTCTCCTGGACATGTTCCAACTGTTCTGTCCTGGTTGTATCCCCTCTCCAGATATCGTAAGACTTAGCAAAATTATTGGTTTTAAGGGTTTGTAACGTTTTGTATTGAGACACTTACTTGTCTGAACTTTATTGTTACTGAAAATGTTCACGAACTGTGAAGAAAAATCTCACAAATTAACAACAACAAATCGGATGTTGATTGCGCGAACCGTGCACGAGAAAACAAACCGAACCAAAATGATAGCGGTCACGTGATATACCAATGTCTGTGACATTGAAATGGAAATATCCCGGCTAAAAATAGATTAGACCTTGTCTGCTCCACGGTTTTTTCTCAGACATGCGTGCGATTTTATGAAATACGATAAATGCATTTTGTGGTATTACAAAAACCAGGATTACCAAAAAACACTTCAGGTGAATGGAAATGTATATTCTAAATAATAAACGGTAAGTAAAGTGCAATTTTATTTGTTAAAAAATGGGTTTAATAGCGAAAAACAACACCGTGATGGTTAACAACTAGCCGTAACTAGGGTGTGTCCCTTTAACAATATCATATGAGGTACGAACATTGTGTGTAACGTCATTAGTACTATACATCATTCAAGAATTTACTTTGCACTTCAAAAAAAAGGAAAGAATCCACCAAAAAATAGGATCCATTTATGTCAATCATTTTAATCACTTTCACTTGAATAATGTATGTACAGGCCTCCGAGAATTGAAAATTTGTGTAAATCATTTATGGGTTAAGCAAAAAGAAATTCAGGTAACCCATTTCGTTTTGATATCACCCATCATGACCATGTAATAGATGTCCTGTGTGCAATTTTGTTATTTTGAGGAGAGTCTGGAAGCCCACGGTTGGCAACAATCATATAAGACTCTCTAGCTTGGCTAGCATACGAGCCTGCATGGCTCGTAAAAATTATTTGTACAAATTACATTAATTCTTCGAAATGATACAGTCAACATATATCTCAAAATCCTGGGAAAGCACAGTCTTGAATAGCGATCCTTTCCATGGTTTCATGCCAAACATTTAGTGTATCTTCTGTTCTACTGGAGACGCACGGCAGGACTCGCTGGGTTTGGGTTGGTGGCGGGATCTAAAGATTTGCAAACAGGATCCCTTATGACACTTAAATTTTGTAAACCAAAATTACACACAGATATCATAAATTTAATGTGCGAACGAAAAAAGGGTTATGCAAAACCCCGTCGGTGTTCGAGAAAGTGTTCGACCCATCGGGTAGTTCGATCGAACCATTCGGTCAACATCGGATATTTCCGTAACATCAGTTAGAAAGTTGAATTAGATAGATGTCAGGACGTTTTGGCCCCAGTACATGTTCGGCCCCAAACCGTTTCGGCCCCTAATGCAATATACGGCGATCTAGTGTTCGTGTATACAAATATATGCTGTAATTGGTCACATACACTGGTAATAATATAAATAAAATACAAATTTGTAACATTAATTTGTCGAATAACATTCATTGCGCGTGCGTGAGCGCACACACACACGCGTGTGCGCATACATACATACAATAGGCCTACATACATATTATACATCGTGACACGCACACACATACAGACATAAACATGTACGTCATCACATTCATGTAGAATATCACTGATAAATGATATAGTGATAAAATAAGGAAGCGAAACTTATGTTTAGTATGTTTAGACTTTCATGTTTGTATATTACGTTTTAACATTGTTTCACTAACGATTCAAGCGGTAGACAGTGATACAAGACAGAACTTACCTAACCCATGATGCCATCACAAACAACTCGGACTAGGTTCAGGAATTGTGCATCCATATGTGTTTTTGCCATTTCTTTTAAATGCTAGAATACTGAGATGTGTGCCCAGGACAGCTTGGTTGAACTTTAATGGGATATATGCACGAAAATAAAGTTGAACTGAACTGAACTAGAACATGTCTTAATGATGCTACTTTCAATATACCTACTGGCCTCGGTGGTGCAGTGGTTAAGCCATCGGTCTCCAGGCTGGTGGGTACTGGGTTCGGATCCCAGTCGAGGCATGGGATTTTTAATCCAGATACTGACTCCAAACCCTGAGTGAGTGCTCCGCATGTAACCCCTACTGATGTCAAACATCAATGGTTACAATTCTAGCCACATGTAAAGCGCCCCTATTATGGGAAGGGTCTATATGGAAATATAATTAAGTAGAACAAATGCAAAACAATTTATTGCAATTTATTAAACTGTATTTACACAAACAAGAAAATCAGTTCATTTTCATTTTTGGATTATCAAAGCTAAATACATTTTTGGTTGGTTGGCTCTTATTTATTCTTTAACACTCAGATATTATGTTCAATTGAAAAAAAAAAAAAAAAAATCACAAAAAGAGAGAAAGAAAGAAAGAAAGAGAACGAGAAAAAGAAATTACAATACTTACGAGAAAATTTAATAACAAAACACAAGTGACTGAATAATTTGATTTATAAAACAACAATAACCGGGGCCGAAACGACTAGGGTTATGGGGCCGAAATGTCTGGGGCCGTATGTGTAGCAGGGCCAAAACATCTCGAAAGCATTCGAATCCGGGTCGTTTCGCCCTAAAACCATTTCGAACTCTGCGTTGTTTTACCCTTAGTCCTATTCACCCAGGGTTGGTTTGCCCTCAATCTCATTCGTACCAAGTCGTTTCGCCCCACAAAAGTATTTTTTTCTTCTGTTTATTCATTATTCATGACCAAATATTAGGTAATTTTCTGTCTTTGGATATTAATGCTTTATCAGCTGTTTACTTTCTGTCAGCTGAAGCTAGGTGAAATCAACATGCCGTACTCAGCGTTTTAACCTCAGCTGGGTATGTAGTATATTTAATAAGAAACCACAGCACATCAGTAGTATGCAGTGTGACTGTTCATAAATTAATTATTAATGTGAATACATTGTCTGTATATTATCTAAGGACTGCACGTATTTCATGTATATGGCTTGAGTAAATGATACTGGAAATAAACAAAATTATAATATTATTTTTATCTGTAAATATAAACACGCCATGTGTGACATCTAAAAATCAGTGGATATAGGACAAATCAATGAATAAATGTACTTTATTAACAAAATAAAAATTAGTGCGAATCGAAACATGGGGCGAAACGACTCGGTTAGAGGTATGAATCAACCATGTTCAAAACAACTCGGGTGAACTAGTAATAAGGAAAAAACGACCTGTTACCATATTATTTTTGTAACTGCAAACTTAAAAATTTCATTAATGTGTTATATAACAAAATACAGAGTGAAAGGATTTATTAGAAACTCCCCAACAAAACAGTGACCTGGACGATACAAACTTTAAAAACCTGTGTCATATTGCATGTTGTTGGTTTTTAAATTCAGACACATTCAGCTCCGTTTGAATTTCTCTAATAATTCAACACCGTCAAATAATGTGGGTAGAATCAAAGATGGCAGATAGTAGTGAAGAGGACGTTTGTTTTGTTTAATGCTAATTAAGATTTTGTTTGTTTGTTTTGTTTAACTGGAGCACATCGATTAATTAATCATCGGCTATTTGATGTCAAACATTTGGTAATTCTGACTTGTAAAGTCAAAGTAAACCTCCTACATTTTTTCCAATACAGCAAGGGATCTTTTATATGCATTTTCCCAGACAGGAAAACACATACCACATCTTTTGTCCAGTTGTGGTGCACTGGTTGGAATGAGAAAAAACCCCAATCAGCTGAATGGATCCACTAAGGTGGTTCGATCCTGCAACGCAAGCACCTTAAGCGAGCACTTAACCGACTGAGCTAAATCCAGCCCCCTGTTAATTAAGAATCAATTTATTTAATAAATAATATTTTATAAACTATTCACTGGTATGAACGTAATGCCTATCCATATTGACATCTCGTGTTAGCGATGGTTGTTGGTAAAAAGTGGACCATAATTAATGCTTGACAAACTGAATTTTTCTTTTGAAAAAATATTAAACAAAGTGTTCATCAAACATATATTTTTCCATGTATGGGCCTTAAAAATGGAAAATGACGAACCGCACGTGCGTGGTACGATACTTTTTGCAAACGCATGTGCCTGAATGCAGTTAGAAACGTTGCACTCTTTCCTGTTTACTGGAGGGTGCTTCATTTTAATTTACTAGAATGGATTTGTTTTACGTCCACATCGTTGATTTTTTATGTTAGTTAACTGACTGCAATCTATTTTGTTTCACGTATTGTAGCTGAAAAAATTTAAAATTGTATTTTCATAAATATCGTATTCGTGTTTTTGTCATTAAATAAATGCACCGGCCTCGGTGGCATCGTGGTTAGACCATCGGTCTACAGGCTGGTAGGTATTTGGTTCCGATCCCAGTCGAGGCATGAGATTTTTAATCCAGATACCGACTCCAAACCCTGAGTGAGTGCTCCGCAAGGCTCATTGGGTAGGTGTAAACTACTTGCACCGACCAGTGATCCATAACTGGTTCAACAAAGGCCATGGTTTGTGCTATCCTGCCTGTGGGAAGTGCAAATAAAAGATCCCTTGCTGCTAATCGGAAAGAGTAGCCCATGTAGTGGCGACAGCGGGTTTCCTCTCAAAATCTGTGTGGTCCTTAACCATATGTCTGATGCCATATAACCGTAAAATAAAATGTGTTGAGTGCGTCGTTAAATAAAACATTTCTTTCTTTTTTTCTTTTTTTTTTTCTTTAAATGAATGCACTTCGGGAAGTCGGTGGTAAATCTAATATGTTGTTAAATTTCCAGACTAGTCTGGAGGGACATAGTAAGTGTGAAAAGCCCTGTGCACTATTTCCATACTATTTTTTAGAATTGGTTAACATTTTTAGATGCAAAGATTTCTTACAAATCCACTGTAAAATGAATCTCAAGGCTAAAAAAATGCCCTGCGTCTATTAACTATGATTAGTTACAAATTATTTCACTGCTTCCTTGAATACAGATTTCGTCTACACAAGTTTGGTGGCGGTATCGATGTTGTACCCGAAACCATCAACGTTATTTTGCCTTCAAATCTCTCCTTGTTTTGTGTATTCTATTTTTTTAAATATTTATACAAATGTAAAATTTCATTCAGTTGATGATTCCATTTTTAAAAAGTATAACAAATAGTTAAATTTAAGAAAAGTGAAAGATATTACCTGCAATTCCCTAGGTAACCACTGTTGATACAAACTTAACTAGGGTCAACCCACTTGTTCCTGCGAGTCCCCCTGTAATTCGACCAATCCAAATATTTCATGCTGCGAAATGTCGTACGTTTTATAACGAGCTCTGCTATTGGTTAAACGTTGTAGACTACTGATGAAAAAAGGAAGTTTGTTTTATTTAACGACGCCACTAGAGCGCATTGATTTTTTTTTTATCTTATCATCGGCTATTGGACGTCAAACATATGGTCATTCACACCCGCTGAGGCTACTCTTTTACGACAGGCAGCAAGGGATCTTTTATTTGCGCTTCCCATAGGCAGGATAGCACAAACCATGGCCTTTGTTGAACTAGTAGTTATGCCAGCTGGGGCCCTATTTTCGAAGCCATCTTAGCGCTACGAAATCGTAAAACCGTCGTAGGTTGTGACGTCACTACAGCGCACGCCATAGTGACGTCATAGCTTACGATGATTTCACGATTTCCTAGGCTAAGATAGCTTCGAAAATATGGGCCCAGTTAATGGATCACTGGTCGGTGCAAGTGGTTTACACCTACCCAATGAGCCTTGCGGAGCACTCACTCAGAGTTTTGGAATCGGTATCTGGATTTAAAATCCCATGCCTCGACTGGGATCCGAACCCAGTACCTACCAGCCTGTAGACTGATGGCCTAACCACGACGCCACCGAGGCCGGTGCTACTGATGGTGCTCCTTGATTGGTAGCAGAAGCGTGTTTCATCTCTCACACTATATTTTATTAACTATTATTTTATTAAACATGGTACGGCATGGTACGGAGTTGTTTATTACAAATAAATATATCCCCCCCCCCCCCCCCACACACACACACACACACGACAACTGACTACCCAGGTAACCGAAGACAGATAAATATTACTGCGAAATTAATATTTATTAATTTGACCTACTGGCCTACATGGGACCAACGGCATCGTGCATGGACCGTAACTGAATAATAATAATATACGGGTAGGCGATTAGGAACAAGAGATATGTAGCCCAGCACCTTTTAAATACGCAATGTGATTGGGAGCAAATAACTTGCAGCATACATTATCTAGGCCATTGCTACAATGAAACACTATTCATACATTATTTCAATCATTCTTTATTATTTTTTTATTATTAAATTTCCATCCATATAAGTAACGTTTTATCCGAGCACACACTCGGTTATTCAGTAAATCATTAGTTGTTTTATAACGAGCGTTTTTATTGGTTGAATTGGGAAGAAATTCCTAAGTGATTGTAATCCAATGAGGTGATGTGTATCAGATATATTTTTATAAAAAGTATTTTCATTGGTTTAAATGCCGGCATGTACCGATTCAGTTTGTTGTGTTTGTTGCTGGCAACATGTCTTTAGTTGTCAAGATTGTACACGTTTCTGTTGTGGTTTGACCTCAACACATTACTAAATGAATTGTAAAGCCATTTCTTCATTTTAGTATTATTCCAGACATCTACCAGGTTTGTTAATATTTTTAAAAACAGACATTGGCACTAACAGTAAGTCTTGATACGTTGATTATAACTTGATAAGAAGCACCCACTTCCGGTATCATTATAATGATTATTCCATACTTTCGACAGCGAACTCGAAATTTAACACATGCTTACGACAGCGAATGCACTCTTTTGTGTTATTTTGAAAAAATATATATCTATAAAAATGTGGGAAACGAAAATTCTTCAAATAATGTTGGTGACACTAAATATAAATTCTCCAACTGGGATATTTTACATACAAGGGGAAGTAACTTGTTTTTTTTTAAAAACAACAATTGTACAACACATGGACATTTATGATTGTTTCTGTTGTATAATATTAGCAGTCCAAATGAGGAATTGGTAAAAAAAAGAGACCCAAAGTGGAATGTTTATACCCAAAAACCAAAACGTACCCTATTTTGACCAATTTTAGTTGGTAGGCTCACAGGATAAAAAAATCCCATTACCTGACGCCCGTGCAAAGTGGAATTTTCATGTCGGGCAAGTAATTATGTTAACTGCATATGCCCAATAACAAGTGACTAATGTAACACCTAAACTTATTTTCATTTTGTTACAAATCCTGGTAAATCCTTTGAAAAGAGTTCTGATCATTTGAACATTTACATAGCTCTAAGGAGAACTAACCCTAACCCTAAATGTTGGAACGATCTGAACTCTTGCCAATGCGTTAACACACCAAAATGAAAATTGTGTTGAAAAGTTTGATAATAACTGAGAATTATTCCCCTTTTAATTTTTTTTACTATCGACTGAGATCAGTAATTTCCACCACTGAACGTTCGATTGAATTCGTAGAATTATTCATTTTGATGATCTTCAAACTTGGAAATAGCGTCCAATACGCTTTACATATTATATAAAAATAAAGTATACATGTCTACATCATTGCTGCAAACATGGTATATGAGGTGGGATACAGTTTAAAATTGTCATATTAAAATTAAATTAGACGTTAACACTGTTCCGGAATCTGCTCTTTGCAGATGAACAGGAACGTAAGTGCTACTATCGAGTTTATAATTTCAGAATTTACTCGAACAAAGCATAAACATTATGAACAGTATTCTTATAAAAGTTGTAAGATATTTTTGTTTAGATGTACTAAACCTTGTAGCAGAACATACTTAATGTTTTTCAGTGCTTTCCAAATGTAAATCTATGTTCGTGTAAAATGAGACTTTCATTTTAAGATGAACTTAAATTGCATTAGCTCTAAGCCATAATCGTGACAAGTTATAATTTCATTAGCCCTACGCAATAATCCATGGCCATTCAACACAATAATAATATATAGATGAACAAGTGGACACTACTAAACAAATAAAGTTTAAATCCACAAATGGACACTATTTAAAACAAATTTTAAATCAAAAAGTAGAGAAGAAAGACAAAAGTGAAATAAACAGTGGATACTGCTGAACAGACATATAAATTTAGTACTTCCTGGGTAAGTGTTGTAACCTATTGCCAAAATTCTTTATTTGGGCAATTAAACCAATTACTTTCAAGACTATTACATTATTAAGAAGTATGAGGTTCCTGTTTCGGTGTTTGCATCATTTGTGTGCAGTAGTACGTACATTTGAATATTTTTTTACAAATTTAACATTTGCATGGGGAAAGTAAACAAATGTCTGTCATATTCACAGAAATGTTCGTAAAAATAAAGTTAAAATGAGCAAAGAAAACAAGACTTAACTGTACCCACTCATAAACACAGAACATTTTTAAATACCTTTTTCTATAATTTTCAAAAACTAATTGGAAAGAAAACTATATTAAAAAAAACCTATTTCTGTCTGTTCTTAGATGTACTGATATCTGGTTATTGAAAGCACATAATCAGGGCATAAAATTAGATTTTTGTCAAACAAACGACATGTCGTTCGTGTGGTTTTAGTGTTTGCACGAAAGATTTTCTCGGTATCCCCAAACAACAACGTCAGATATATCATAGTAACGTTATGTATGTAACTATAGCATTTGTATTACGGGTTTCTGTTTGAGGATACCTGTGGTTCAGATACAACGGTAATCAAATTTAATCCTGCAATGCTAGGCCCGTTCTCTTATTATTTTATTCCAAAAATAGTTATATTAGCCAAAACACGTCAGTTTACATTTTCTGACGATCGATTATAGTTTATGCACAAACGATCCGTCGTTCGTGTCGATATTGGTTTTGCATAACCGACAGACGAATGACAAAATTGTTCATGCCAAGTTTTATGCCCTGCATAATTGTCACAGCATCTACAGATACTTGCCAAAATATATGGAACTTATTTGTTTTAACAAATATCTTTTTGGATATCTGTTTATATATTTATTAAAACTAAGAATGCAGCTTATATTTTTTACCAAAACAATTTTACCATTATAACCATTCATTTGCTGAACTTATAACATGATTGCAAAACATCATAATTGTTATATTCGTTTTCCTAAAATGTCTGTTATCATTGGTTCTCGAGGACTACCTTTTGTAAAATGCCTTAAAATATTAAAAATATTTTTTATAAATTATTATAAGTGCATGTTTTGTTGAACAACATACATATTTTGATAAAACGCTGAAATGTTTTGTGTTGGAAAGTTTTTGCTGTAAGCTATACCACTCACACTCCGGAAGAGGTTATGTAGTTAACAATATTTACTGCTGATGCATGCTACAGTTTTCGACACACATGTGGTAAACTTAGCTACTTAGCGGCCAGTTTAGTTTATGTGAAGCATAGAAATTTATGCTAATAAAAAGGTACATGTAGGTATTTGAATAACGAATGTCTGTTTATAAATATTGATATTCTTTAGAACCGAATGCTAATGCTTACCGAAACTGGTTCACCCATGATATAATAAAAACAATACTTCATACAGGCAATAATACTTTGCCTTTCTCAAGTCACATTAATTTATTGTGAAAAACAGTGATAATCTTCCATGAATACCAAGTTTTCCTTTAGAAAACTAGCCACTAAGTCATACAGGTGTTTTCGCTATATTTTGAAAAATGTCATATGTTTTTGATAGTTTCATTGGCTGTCTTTTTGAAGTTTACAACTGGTCCAACCGGAGGGAACTATAGGTTTCATCTCCGTCGTCCTGTCTGTCAGTCGGTCTGTCTGTCCCACATAGTTTCTGGAAGTTTTTGTTACAATGCCTCGAGATATTGAGCTAAAATTTTGTATATAGCTTTGTCATGTACTGTTACAGATCATGTTAGACTTTCCTGGTGATTTATCCATTTTTGATGGAGTTAATTTTCCCATTTTTGATGGAGTTATGGCCCTTGAACTTAGAGATATGGACACTTTTATTCCAAACTTTTTTTGCAGTGCCTTAAAATATTAATATGAAATTTTGTGGATAGCTTTATGATGTTCTGTTACATATCAAGGTTACTTATGACAATTTACATATTTAACTAACGATAACTTAGCAGGGATTTCTGGTAACTGAAGTTCGTTATGTGAGGCATTTTATGAATTGTTACCGAAATTTTACATCAGCAAAAACTCATAACATGCACAATATTTATGGTATTATAATTAAAATATAACATTGGTAGCTTGACTTGAAGCATTTTCAGTATTGGTGTTTCCACAAAGGGAACACAATAGAAAAGCTTCACCTCAATTTTCGTAAAAGATTACTAGGTGTAAAACGATCCACTAATAATTCCCTGATATATGCTGAACTGGGTCGTGTACCATTACGAGTCAATAGAATATTCAGTATGATAAAGTATTGGTACAAAATTTTAAATACTGATAATTACATTATTAAAAATTGTTACTTACATCTATATGATTGTGTTGAGGTTCAGAATGAAACAAATTGGGCTTATTATGTCAAATATGAACTGACTAGGTTAGGTTTTGGAGAGTTATGGCTAAATCAACATATTGATTCTAAACACTTACATGTCATTAAGCAAAGACTGCTAGATCAAGCACGACAGGTAATTAGAGGTCAGATCCAAAATGTTTTTATTATAGATATTTCATTGATGGTAACATATATGGTTTGTAATACTACCTTAGTAAATACCTTCCTGTACATTTTAGAAAACATATTACTAAATACCGCCTATCAGCCCATAGTCTAGCCATTGAAACTGGCAGATATCACAATATTGATAAATCGGAAAGAAAATGTTTTAAATGTGCTAATGAAATTGAAGATGAATATCATTTTATATTGGTTTGTCCATTATATAACAATTTAAGAATTTCACTTATTAAGCCATATTATTGGAAAACGCCTTCTGTCTTTAAATTTATTCAGCTGCTTACTGTACATAATATTAAGCAAATGCGCAATTTAGGTAAATATTTATATCTTGCTGCAAATTTGAGAAATAGCTGTATTTAATAGCTTGTATAATATAATTATATCAATTTATGTACATCACCACTGTTTACCTGTATGTATATATCATTATTCTGTACTGATGAGCTTTCAGCTCAAAGTCAATAAAGAAATTGAAATTGACTACCCTAGTTCCACACACAATTTGAGTACTTTTTTTTTTTTATAGGTACCCCATACATGTTCCAAGCACAGAGCTGCTTGACACAATGGTACTAGATGAAATAAAATTGCATACATTTTTAGCCCAGATGAAACTAATTTTTTTTACAACCAACACACTCATATTTATCATTTATAACCAATCACAGGACTTGTGGTGTTCACTTCTCTATCAAAAGTTAGATGCACCTCGAACTTTGACCCAGCTGGAAGTTATTTGGTTTAGTACTACTTGTAAGGTTGTTCGGGTTAGTAATTGAAGTTCTATTTCACCTTCTAGATCTGAAAAATAACTGCTTCTGTAATGTGAAGCTATGATGTTCCAATAATTGATTAAAAAAAAAAATGATGATGATCAGTAGGCACTACTGATGTGATGATCAATTATAAAAATTCATAATCAATTGTTCCTACAGTTTAAATGATGGGATTAATGTCAATATACTAGGTTTGGGTTTGTTTTTATACGTATGTCAAGAAAAATATAGAAATTTGCAATTTATAACATCCTGATAACATGTGCATATGTGCATAGTCCTTCTAATTCAAATCCCTGTTATGTTCGAATTCAGTTAAAACTGATTGTATAATCAACAGTTGATAATTTAGTGCAAACCAATTATAATTGATGACTGGCCAAGGTGGTGTCATGGTTAAGCCATCAGATATATGGCTGGTAGGTATTGGGTTCGCAAACCGGTACCGGCTCCCACATAGAGTTAGTTTTGATGATTCAATGGGTAGGTGTAAGACCACTACATCCTCTTCTCTCTCACACACCACTAACAACTAACCACTAACGTACTGTCCTGGATAGACAGCTCAGATAGCTGAGGTGTGTTCTCAGGACAGCGTGCTTGAACCTTAATTGCATATAAGCACGGAAATATAGTTCTCGTAAACACTTAAACTACGGTTCTGTGCTACATTGGTGGTTCATATGTATTTAAAAACAAACTGATTTTCTCTTTCATTACTGATGTATGGTACTATTAATTTTAGAATGTAATTGTTCACCACGTAACCGATTGGCGGTTCTCGTGATTTTAAAGTTGGGTAACTGATAGGTGAACAGAACAACGGTTCTTGTGAAATATTGTGCCCTGGATCAGTGATTGGTGATAAATGTGAGTGTTTTGGTTGTAAAAAAAATTACTGGGGAGTTTCATCTGGACAAAAAATGTATGCAATTTTATTTCATCTAGTACCTTGTGCTAGAAACATGCATGTATATTTTGTCTTAGACACTATCTGTTATCTCTGAGATGAGCAGCTTAACCCCCAATATCTTCTGATTTACTTTAAGGGTAAGGGATGGTAGTATTTATGTCCATGGTGTATATGTCGATTGATATGCTGCAGATAGGAGTTTTAGCCACATATGTTACTGTTGTTATCTATGAGATCTGATTTGGTAGTTACATTGTAACAAAAATACCCCTGTAGTAACCATATGACATTTGACCGTATTGAACATGTTTGAACAAGTCTGTTACTATTGTCAGGAATATGAAAAGACAGGTACATGTATTTATAAGTTAAATAAAAAAAATTTGGGGTCAGACCCTATAGAATATGTTGCCAGGAGCACTTAACACAAAGTCGAAAGCTAAATAGTATCCACAACTTGATCTAACAAGCATATCTGCAGGGCTGTTTTAACCCAGGCCACTATAGCCACTGAGCATGGCTAAATTCATAACTTTAACCCCCCCCCCACCACCACCACCACCACCAATTCTAGACACGGGTGTTGGCTACCATATTCGAGAAAGCCTGCCTGCCCTAATCATTTTAATAAATGTGTATCAATTGATAACACTATTTTCTAAAATCCATTTTGTCACGTTATTTAAAAGAGAGAGATCTGAACAGTTGTGAATGAAATATTTATTCACAGATGTAATATATTTGCCCTTGGTCATATTTTTAGAAGTATTTTGGTATTGAAATGCTCCAGAGAAATTTACAGTCAATATTTTAGAGGAGACTTAATTATGGAAGAAATCTGGCTCAGTTTTCCCTGAGTGGTTGTTGTGTTGTCTAGCTGGATATAAAGCCTTTTGAGTTTTAATAGCCAGTAACTGAGTAAGTGCTGTTCTCTTGACCTGCTGACCTTTAGGTGACCAGTTCTAGTCACCCTGTAAGTCTGTTGTGTACAATGTGTGCACGTGCAGTCCCCCCCCCCCCCCATCCCCCTACCCAGGTAATGGCAAATAGTTATAAGCAAGAAGCATGATTTAAACATAAATTGTCCTAAAAGGTAATAATTTAATGTACATTGTATGGAAATTTCAAAACATTTTAAACCCATTTATAACCACTTATTAGAGGCACTAATAGTCTGTTTTATTTTTATTATGTACCCTCAAAAGTAGCCTACATGGTGGCAGTGGTTGAATGTTTTTTTCTCTCTCTCATTTCCTAAATTAATTGTTGCCGTTACCATATGTTTGACACCTGCTGGCTGTTGATTAAAATAACCTGTTCAAATTATTACGAACCTTTTGTCAAAAGTACCTTGAAAACAGTAATACAACAAAGAAACCACCAGTGGAGAAAGGGTTAATCTGTCTTTACATCATTAATACATATGAGACACAGTGGACTTTGAATTTAAATAATCTGGTTCTTAGACTATTAATATAATGGTGTTCTTTTCATGTTACTCGGAGTCAATACTATTTTAATTGTGTAATGTGGATTTTTTTTACTGCGTGGCTTAATTGTATGTACCTGTATGTAATCTTATAATACTAGTTTATGTACTTTGGTATATACACATGTACATGTGTAGTACATGCAGGTTATTATATACAATAGTTAAATTAATGTATGCTAGCTAATGTAATAATTGATTCATTTACTTGATTTTTAGTTAATTACAAGATATTGTGTGGTAGCTGTGGGAGTCAATTAAAACATTGTCTGATGGTATTGATACAGCAGTCGCATCAGTGTCTTAATTGGTATTTGGTCTATTGATTGGGTTGCTATGTGTTTTCACGGTAGACTGACTGAAGCACTGGTACACCACTAGTTCTCCTGTTAATGTAGAGGACATTCAGTGGGTGGCTATTATACTGCCATCTCGCACGGACCTGCAGATTTCGGCCTTTGTGGACTTTCTCAAGTAAGCATAGCGATCTTAGAAAAGCTGCTGTTTGTTTGCTTGTTGCTAGAAGCAGTGGACTTGTTCTGTCCGATGAATAACTGAATGGTTGGTGTTGATATTATCCTGTTATATACATGTTCAGTTCAACTTTATTTTCGTGCTTATATCCAATTAAGGTTCAAGCACGCTGTCCTGGGCACACACCTCAGCACACATCTCAGCTATCCGGGGTTTCTATCCAGGACAGTGGGTTAGTTGTTAGTGGTTAGTGAGAGAGAGAAGAGGGTGTAGTGGTATTACACCTGCCCATTGAGTCGTTAAAACTCGCTCTGGGTTTGAGCCGGTACTGAGCTGCGAACCCAGTACCTACCAGTCTAATGTCCGATGGCGTAACCACGACACCACCGAGGCTGGTTACATACATGTACCTAATGTTTGCAGTAGCTTAAACATATTTTCATATAATATACATATATGTATATATGTATGTATGTATGTATACACGTGTTTATATGTATGTAGAATATCAAGTGTCTGTATATATATCCAATGTGTTTATAGTCATTCTAATATTTTTAGTATAGACTAAAATAGATTTACCTTCCAATAATTTTGTACTTGTGTGTAAATATATGTATTTAGCATATAATATCTTACATTTTCAGTGCAATCAAAGTATGTGATATTTTTCAGATCACATACTTTGAGAATTTGATAACTTTGCAAATTAGATGTAAATTAGTCGAGGTCTCGGCACTAGGTTTATTGACATTTAAGCAAACGTACTTGGGTGACACTCCATGATTGACGTATGCATTCATTGTCATCAAATAAAAACATTTCAATGGCAATTTGACACTGAAAGCTGTCCAGCGTTCAGAAAACAAAAACGTTAGGCATAACTTTATTTTGATGTAAGGACATCCAAAATGACGTCATTCGAATTTGACATCATTTTCATTCAAAAATACACCGCGCCACATATTCTTACATCATTTGAATATCTAGTAATGGCGGACTGGAATTAAAGTTGCGTGTACAGTTTACAAAAACGTTGTATTAAGCTTGAGATTATATGATAAAGAGATTATTACCCTCGTGTAGTCAGTATCATATATTAGGAATAAAAATAATGTATTATACTCGCCAGAGGCTCGCATAATACAATTTTTATTCCTAATATATGATATTGACGATACCGAAAAACACTGGTAATAACCTCTATATATTAAATATATTTTAAATTAAAATAATTTATTAGATATATTTTTACATACATACAATATTATTGGAAGGTAGAATGATTTTTTGTCTGTACTAAAAACATTACGATCACTATATACACATTGGCTATATACAGACATTGATATTCTAAACAAAATGTATTTAGTATGTATTTTTAGTCATTAAAAAAGCTTTATTATTCAGAAATACATTAAAATGGCAGCAATCTCAAGACAGTCTCTGTTAAGGTTGTACTGTGACAAGTAAAATTATATTACCCATATGGTTACAAATATCTTGGTACATATCCCACTAGAACGCCAAGTGGGACGTAACACTTCGACGTCATCGATTAGTGATGAGTGATATAATTAGGATCGATTATGGGTAATAATATGATAATATCTGTTAACCTGTGTATTGTAGTCTTTATCTCGCTGTCACTGACAATCGTCACCACTGAGGTTGTTTAAACAGTAAGTGAGAAACAGAAAACACTACATGACTGGCCAGTTATCTTATGACAAGTTGTTTAATGACGTAACAAGTGAAAGCAATATGATTTTTGAAGAATTAGTTATAAGACAAATGATATGTAACAGACACGTGGCTTAGTGTAGTATTCTCTTTGTTAAGTATCCTTAATAAATATAGGTTCAGCAGCAAAATAATGTATTTTTCTACCTATTACAGTCTGTTTGTATTAAAAATTAACTGATGAATTTGTCATAAATAATGCTAAAAATCATATAAAAACATTAAGTTTTAATCCATACCAACTCGCATTTTAAAAACATTAAAAAAACAAATCAGTATCCAGATTACCATCAAATTGCATAGGTTAAATCTTCTTTTGTTGTGAGGATGAAGGCAACCACCTGGTGTGACAGCCAAGGTAAAACTGTTCTGCCTTTAGTCTGTGTACTGCCTTGAAAATTACAGGTACTAGTAACAATTAAGGTGAAATTGGCTACCTTGGCTGATCCAGCATTTTGTCATCACCCTGTTTACTTTAGTCTCTGTATACTGCCTTGAAAATTACAGGTACTAGTAGCAATTAAGGTGAAAATGGCTACCTTGGCTGATCCAGCATTTTGTCTTCACCCTGTTTACTTTAGTCTCTGTATACTGCCTTGAAAATTACAGGTACTAGTAACAATTAAGGTGAAATTGGCTACCTTAGCTGATCCAGCATTTTGTCTTCACCGTGTTTACTTTAGTCTGTATACTGCCTTGAAAATTACAGGTACTAGTAACAATTAAGGTGAAATTGGCTACCTTGGCTGATCCAGCATTTTGTCTTCACCGTGTTTACTTTAGTCTCTGTATACTGCCTTGAAAATTACAGGTACTAGTAATAATTAAGGTGAAATTGGCTACCTTGGCTGATCCAGCATTTTGTCTTCACCCTGTTTACTTTAGTCTCTGTATACTGCCTTTTCAATTACAGGTACATGTACTAGTAACAATTAAAGTGAAATTGCTTACCTTGGCTGATCCAGCATTTTGTCTTCACCCTGTTTACTTTAGTCTCTGTATACTGCCTTTTCAATTACAGGTACATGTACTAGTAACAATTAAAGTGAAATTGCTTACCTTGGCTGATCCAGCATTTTGTCTTCACCCTGTTTACAGGTGGGACATAGCCCAGTAGTAAAGCGTCTGCCAGATGTGCGGTCGGTCTGGGATCAACCCCCACCGGTGGGCCAATTGGGCTATTTCTCATTCTAGCCAGTGCACTTCGACTGGTATATCAGATCAATGTGATCTAGTGGTGATGTTAAACAAAACAAACTTCACCCTGTTTACAAAAAAATAGATTTAATCTATATTCAGTCTGGTGCATGTTATTTGTTAAAAAAAAACTTGAGGTTTTTGGGGTAAAACATTTTTTGTGAGAGTTGATTTGGGTTTAAAACTGAATATGTTTTTATTTGAGTTATAGCATTATTGAGTATATACATGTAGTTTCATGCCAATTCATTGGTTTCCCTTTGACAAACAAACTACAACAGTTTACGTACTACATACATTGTAACTTGTGGGGCATTAGTAGCAATTGGTTTCTGTGTTGTTAAATTGGGAGAACAATATAATATTGATTTGACCTGTATGTAGTTAATTACCAATACTATGGACCAATCTGACAGACATTTGTGGGATGTTTGTGTGTGATATGCTATAAATCACAAATAGTGATCTCTCATACATATGTATAAGTAACTTTGTTTAACAGACGTTATTTTGTGTTGCAGGTTACCATGGAGGTGGCGATAGACAAGATTTACGAACTTCAGGCATTCTACGAAAAATGTCTGACACACGCAGGTGAGAAATATTTTAAATACTTTGCTTTGTATATTACTTGTCACTGACTAATGCAATGAACAGTGTTCACGTTCGTACATATGTCAGGGCTAGCTCTAGGTGAGTGGAATATTTCACCAAAGTATCTCTTAAACTTCCAAAATAAAGTCCATTCAGATATACAGAGAACACTGTGTTCGTGTTTGTTAAGATACTGTTTATCTTACAACAACTTGTTTCAAATCATCTCTAATCATATCTAACAAACCAGTGTAAGTTGGATATTTTTTTAAACAACAAATTGTAAGATAACTTGTATCTAATGAACACGAATATAGTATTATATTTTTTACGTATTCTAAAAAAAATGTTAAAAATTAATTTTAACATCTTTTTTAACTAAAATATATTTATATCCATTGGTTTACCATGACCTGTTTGTTTTACAGCAATCCGTTTCAGGTTAATTTAAGGGAACATTTTGTTCATTATCACATAGCAAGTTAGAGATTTTTTGAAATATTAAACTGTAGTTGCTAATCAATTTTTCAATTGACTAAAAATGTCACTAAACAAAATGTTCCTAGACTTATACATCACAGAGTAATCAATTAAATTTTTTATTTATTTAAAAAAAAATTATGGTCATGTTTTGATTATACTTTCGAGCAGCTTCGTTTAAGTGTCAAACAACTGGTCAGCGTATCTTTGCCTTCCCTTTTTGTTTCATGTCCAAATAAAACAAAACAATTTGGCCGTTAATATCGTGATATTATGTGATTTTATTTCGACTATGCACAGAGAACGGGTCCACCGAGACGTTCAGTCCTATGACCGGAGCACCTCAGGGTAACACTGTACCAACTGAGCTTGATACTGTCCAACTATTTTAAGAGCTGAGTTTACGGGCCGAATTTGCGAAGCCAGCCTTTCTGAAACACAGATGTTTATAAGCATTGTAAATGTATATACAGGGTTCATACTCAGTCTGGAAATCCTTGAAAAGTATGGAATTTATATTTTTCAATTTCCAGGTCTTTAAAAAGTATGTGAAAAAAAAGAACTTGTGTGCAAGTTTTGAAAAAGTATGGAAAACAAGCAAATTTCAGTAACTTGTGTAACATCGCCCGAACGCGATCTCCTTTTACACGCAATCATTAACATTATTACGCTAATCAGGAGTTTCTGATTTTATACACTTGCGCAGTGTGCATTTGGAAGTTGGTCATGTATCTTAAAATAAGTGGGTTTCGAATTGTGGGACATTGTTTTCGTGCAAATATGGGAAAGTCTGTGTGAAAAATGGTTTAATGTGTTTTGAAAAAGATATGGAAAAAGTATGGAAATTAGTTTTGAAAAGGGTGTATGAACCCTCTATATAGTTACATGTGTGCAATACATAAACATTTTTTGTAAATTTGGCCCTTCGGTTTTAAGTTCCTTTTATTGCATGTCTATAAATCCTTAATTAAAATTAAAATGTATATTTATAATTTCAGATGTCCGTATCAAAGACTGGCTGTTAATGGACAGCTGTCTCCCGACTGTGTTCTTCACATGTCTCTACCTTGTGGTCGTGTGGGTGGGACCCAAAGTGATGGAACACAGAGAACCGTTCAACTTGAAGTGGTTCATCAATGCCTACAACTTTGTTCTCATTCTCGTCAACCTCCATATATGTACTCAGGTGAGTTGAAGTCCTAGGACACAAAGTTTTTCATTGATATCTCTCTATTTATCTTATTTATGATGGGATATATACAAGGAAATTTGTTTTTCAGTATCGCGAAGCAATTCGCCAGGTAAATTTTTGACATTGCTACACAATTTTAAAGCATTAAAGAGTACTTGCTTTGAAATTTTTAATTGACTAGAAATGCTGCTAATCAACATTTTTAAAACAAAATGTTCACGGATATAACATGATGGTGAAGTGCTCATGTCATGTGTAATAGGTCATAACATCAATATCTTTTGGGGTGGGACGTAGCCCAGTGGTAAAGCACTCGCTTGATGTGTGGTCGGTTTAGGTTCGATCCCTGTTGGTGGCTCCAATGGGCTATTTCTCATTCCGGCCAGTGCTCCACGACTGGTGTAACAAAGGTTGTGGTATGTACTATCCTGTCTGTGGGATTGTGCATATAAAAGATCCCTTGCTGCTAATTGAAAAGAGTAGCCCATGAAGTGGCGACAGCGGGTTTCCTCTATGGTCCTTAACCATATGTCTGACACCATATAACCATAAATAAAATGTGTTGAGTGTGTCGTTAAATAAAACATATCCTTCCAATACTTTTTGAGTGACCCTTTGTTTCTTGTTCCTCCATCCCCATTGGTGCTTAATGACTGGTATACCAATGGTTGTGATGTGTCGTGTCCTGACCTTGAGAAGTGCACATAGAATTTCCATTGCTGCTATTTAGTTCAACACCCACTAGATGTTAAAAATTAATGTTTTGACTGATGTTCAGATAATTGATATGTTATATATTTTATATAACAGCCTTTTCATTTTGAAATGGAATACAAGACTAATCAATAAAAGTATACAGCATTTTCTGCTTACCAAAAATAGCTATGATAGCAATTGTTAAGATTTGACTAGAAAAAATAGGAAAACATAGATGATTGAGTTAGCAGTTACAGTAGTAGTTGTCAATTATTGTTAGCTGCCAGATGAAGATGAAAAAAGCTGATACACTGTATCTTCTACAGAAGGCTCCACTCCATTATTAGATATTCATGCCATTTATAGAATTAATGATACAGTCAACTCTTGATAAATCTCAGTTCAATTAACCTTTTTGTTTGTTTTCTAGCTATTAGTATGGACAACACATCAAGGCTATAGTTACATTTGTCAACCTGTCAGATATACACACGAAGAGGGAGAAATGAAGGTAAATATGAACTTTCTTACTAAATTTAAAAAGATAATTTCTGAATGACTTATATGACAATACTTTATTGTTTTATTAGGTCCAGCTGCATATTTTTTTTTTTGTCTTGTGACCATCATAATCAGCTGGGGGTTGGCTTTCTCCTATTAAGTTCTTATCCGGTTCATCATTAAAAAATAATTTATTTTTATCAAACATTGGCAGAGACCAAAAAGGCCAATTGTAAACATCTGTGTTTAACTAAAGAGGGCTTTGTAAATTTTCCCCAAAATCTTTTGATTAATTTAATTTGTTGAACATGAATTGCTTGACCTATTTAACTAATTAATAAATTATCTGATCAAGTATGTCAGTGTGTATACAAATATAGAGTTGCTTTACTCTTATATTACAAATAGAGGTATTTCGCATTCCTATTGCGCATGCGCGCGAAGAGTAACGTCCCTTGACAAAATAGACTGAAACTAGTCTATTTACAAATTGGGGGGCGTGACAGACAGGTTGTTATGGGTGACTTGAGTAGCTTCGTAGGAGACTTTTAAACTTTGGCAACTAACATGTACATATTTCGAATTAGATGGTATAATGGCCGTAGAAAACGGTCCGCTGAAATTTACAGCGGAATGGTTCAAATTAAAGGGACATTCCTGAGTTTGCTGCATTGTAAGATGTTTCCGACTAATAAAATATTTCTACGATTAAGTTTACATATTAAATATATTTTCTTGTTTAGAATACCAGTGTCTGTATATTCAATGTGTTTCTGATCGTCTTAATATTTGTAAGAAGCCCAGACTGGATTTTGTCTTCAAATAACTTCGTACATAAGAAAAAACAATATTTTAGGAAATAAGATGAAATTTAACATAGTACAAATATTAGAACGATCAGAAACACGTTTAATATACAGCCACTGATATTTTATGCAGAAAAATATATTTGATATGTAATTACAATCGTTAAAAAGTCTATGTTAGTCGATAACATCTTAAAAATTGCAGCAAACTCGGGAATGTCCCTTTAAAAAGCAGTGCAACAACTTGGACAAAGTCTCTGCGACTCGTACCCGAGGGTTTTGATAACGCCAGATTAAAAGACTATCTCGTAAAAAGTATAAACAAAACAGTTGACAGATTCCATAGGTTATGGCATCGACAGGGTTATGGCATCGATCGATATATATATATTTGAGAGAGAGAGAGAGAGAGAGAGAGAGAGAGAGAGAGAGAGAGAGAGAGAGAGAGAGAGAGAGAGAGAGAGAGAGAGAGAGAGAAACAGACAGACAGACAGAGAGTATACACACACACACACACACATATATATATATATATACACAGTCAAACCTGTCTTAAGCGGCCACACATGGGAGTAGATAAACGTGGCCGATTAAGATAGGTGGCCGCTGAGTACAGGTTGCCACATATATAGTCTTTAAAACATTTGTTGTTGTTTCTTGTTTTACCGTCTGTACTGCTAATTAACGGATTTGTGCTTCATAGTTGACTATAAATCAACTTTTGACATGTTGTCTCCTTCAGAAATAATGCAAATAGAATATATTAAATTAACCGTTCTCCACAATTTTGTTTTCTTTTTCCATTTAATTATTTAATTCCGACTTCATGCGATGTATTGTTATAGTAAGTGAATCTACAAATGTCAAGCGTAGCCTGCCCAGAGGCAATTAGATGCATGTCAGATTCATACTTCCTTAATTGATACACAGTGGAGATGTCGGGACTGAATGGGTACTATTATTCCTGAAGGTGTGAAGATCGGTTATTTGCTGCACCTTATCGCTGTTGTTAAAATATCCCTTTTATATAAGAGTAAAACTTTACTGTGGCCGCTTAATGCAGGTATTTGAGCGATTTGGGATCCGATTTAGGTGGCCGCTGGCCGCGTTAGACAGGTGACCGCTTATTACAGGTGCATTTACATTATAAATCGTTTAGGAGGAAAAAAGTGGCCGCTTAAGGCAGGTGACCACTGAGTACAGGTGGCCGCTAGGACAGGTTTGACTGTATATATATATATATATATATATATATATATATCAGAAGGTGTTTTGTTGCATTTTTCTCAGTGTCTATCTAATTGGGAAAAGTAAAAAAAAGGAATTGATTTTATGCTGTTAAAGTGGGAATTTAAAAAAAGGGGGACTTGAGGGGAGGGGGGGGGGTTGAAGGTAGGTGCCGTTCTGTTTACCCATACACACATTTTTATACAGTGTCAACATGAACGCATTGGGTATTATACAAAATATATTTATTTTCTTTACTGTTAATGTGTTTTCCACCATATCTAAGTATATAAAATACTAGACGGACCTGTGTAGGAACGTCCTGTACACAGCCGTCATCACTCTATATATATTCATATATCATTATTATTATTATTATTATTTAAGGAGTGTCTGTTATTTCTTTTACGTTCATCGGGGTATGAACAAAATAAATCATCCGTAAATTGTGTGAATCGGCGAAGCCGTTCTCACATAAGTTCGCGGATGGGTTTTTTGTTCATACCTAAATGAACGTAAAAGTAATAACAGAATACTTATAATTAAATTTGAAACACACTGAGTAATAATAACATTAAAAGTTCATATATATATATATATATATATATATATATATATATATATATATATATATATATATATATATATATATACATATATTCTGTTGAGTATTGTCCGAAATATACATATATTTTCTGTATATACAAAATATATATTTATTTATTTTATTTACTGTTTACTACCATATCTAAGTAGAGAATACTAGACCGCCCTGTATAGGAACGTTCTGTACATAGCTGTCCTGACTACATATTTTTTTTTTATATTTACACACGCCACGTTATATATTTTATTGAGTATAATTCGAATTTTACATATATTTTCTTTATATACAAAATATATATTTATTTTCTTTACTGTTAATGTGTTTTCCACCATATCTAAGTATACTAGACCGCCCTGTGTAGGAACGTCCTGTACAGAACCGGTAAGGTTTTGGTCCCTTATGCGTTCACTGGCTTCCCTCCTACAAAATGTACCGAACAAACCCTCGTACTTAGAGTAACATTAAAATCGTTTTCTACGTGAAACGATTACCCACATAACGAATTTCCCGGACATATGCGATTGGAACAGTTAATAATTGAACAATGGTCGTGGCCTCCCATTGCTTTTGCCCCCCAATTTGCAGATAGGTCTATTTTGGCGAGATCTCGCGAAATCTCGTGGTTTGCGTCCTCGAGTAACTCCGCAACGGGCACATGCGCAGTGGAATGAGAAAGAGGTCTATTGTACCAATAAATAAATAATATGGTAAATTTTATATTTATGATTCAAACTTTATGCCATAAATTTGTTAATATATTCCTGCTATAAAGTTGATTATTTTTTTCTACTTTCAGATTGCAAGTGCATTGTGGTGGTTTTACTTCTCAAAGCTCTTAGAAATGCTAGATACGATTATTTTTATTTTACGCAAGAAGAACAACCAAGTGAGCTTTCTGCACGTGTATCACCATGCGACCATGTTTCCCATCTGGTGGATCGGAGTCAAGTGGGTGGCAGGAGGACAGTGTAAGTGTGGCTCAACAATGAATTCATACTTACAAGTACTGTATAATATGTGCTGATAAGAGGAAGCTCTTTTTCCAAAACTGGCTTTATACTGAACACCAAAAATTATTAGCATTTTGGCATATTTGTTCAGAAAATCTGCAGTAAATATTTATATTTGACATTTTAATAATGAAATCACCAAATTGAAGTTTAATTGATATTTGGCAAACAACAGTTTAAATTTAGCTATAGGCTCTGGTAAGGTAAGTGGATGCTGTTCTGGCCCTACTTGTAAACCCCATTTAGTACTGCTTTCAATAAAACAAGTCAAAAGTCAGAATTCCTTTTGGTAAGTTACTGTAATTGTTTTATAAACAGATCGAGTAGCTATTTAAAAACATTAACAGTAACTTCTTTTTCACTTTTGCCATTCACATGTATTAAAATTACCTTGATTTCTAGGCATTTGCTAGAATTCCATTGGATTTTTATAGAGACATGAGTTATAAGTATAAAATCCTAAAATTCTATAAAATAATGTGAATATGTGTTTAGTTCTCTTAAAAACACCCCATAACATGGTTGCAACATTGGAGATGGTAATTGGACTTGCACCAGATTTGGTTTGGATTTATCATGATAAACAAAATAGCCAATGAAATTCTTATGTTCTAAGGTCTCACTACACAGCTGACTTTCGGGTGAGAGTTCATTCATCGTGGTCCACTGTAGTTCCTAATTGTGACACATGTTATGGTTCACATATTCACTACTAGGAAATGGTGATGAATTAAAACAATATATATGTTTAATGGTAAGCCTTCTGGCTGTATTTTGCTCATGTTATTTTGTAATATTGTGCATTGACATTTTGAGATGTCGGTGTATAGCGCAAGAGACAGCCGGAGTGAATTAGTCAATGAACCACCTGTTTGGACTGGTACTACAGCCAGGTGCAGTCATATTGCAAAAAACTGAGATGGAAATGTTCTTAATTTTGGAGTGAAAAGGATTATTTAATGTATGTTCGCAGTGGTGTATGTTGTTAGTGCCAACGAGAACCCATTCTGTTGGCAATCTTCATTTGAATTTGGGCAATTTAACATGGGCTTCAATGGCAGATGACATCTGTGTAGTGAGACCTAACTTTTAGAACTAGCTACCTGTACAGCAAATAACCCAAACCTGACCGTTATTATTTTTAACATTCCCGAAACATACAGATACACATTTTAAACTAAGGAAAGTACTGTTTTAAAATTATTTCCTTTATGTGTTTAGCCAAACTTGAGTTATGTTTTCCTAATAACAATGTGTGTATTAATTAATGCTAAAAATGTTGTTTCCTTTCACATGTCACGGATTATAGTTTTGTTTGTTTTATCAGCGTTCTTCGGTGCAATGATCAACTCGTTTATCCATGTGATAATGTATTCATACTACGGTCTCGCCGCGCTGGGTCCACAGTTCCAGAAATACCTGTGGTGGAAGCGCTACCTCACCAAGCTTCAGCTGGTATGTGTCAAATATGTCTTGCCTGCTTGTCGTGCCTCTTCTGTTGCTTTTAATTTTCAGTTGTAGTGAAACGCTTTCACAAATGACCACATGCGAGGTGGACAGTGGGTTCTGTTGTTCCAGTCGGTCTGCTCTGCATTATTATTTAAGGACATGTAGAGGGTTTCTTCTCTAAGACCAAATGTGTGACATCAATAGCCGATAATTATTAATAAATCAATGTGCTCTAGTGGTGTCATTAAAAAAAACCCCTTCTATTTAAGGATTGTCTGTTATTTAATTTAAGTCATCGGGGTACGTTCACACATAAGTTTGTGGATGAAAAGAAATAACAGACAATCCTTATAGTTAAATTTGAAATATACTTATTAATAATAATAATAAAAATGCCAAATTTATTTAGATTTTGTTTTTGTTAAACGATAACGCTCAGTAATAAAAAGTACCAATATAAAGTGACGTCATAACATGGTGACTTTGTTGCTATGGCTGGACCAATGGGATGGCTTTACATTGTAATGACTATAACAGAAATTTAATTATATCTGTCACGAGCCAGCCCAATTTTGTGTCCAGGTGGTCTTTTGTAGTACATGGTAATTCCTTTACGCTTTAATAGTGCATTATTATAGTTGCAAGTGACATTTTCATTTTTGTTTTCTTTTCTCTCCTTTTTTAAAAAGCATATATTTGTGATAAATAACTAAAATTTAATTTATCCCACATAAAACCTGTGCCTAATTAACACTGGATTATCAATGTGCTGCCATTTGACAGTAGTGGTGGCTTCATTAAGAGTTCTGGATTAAAAAAAATAAAATTCACCCTCAAAGAACTATAAGTGAATATCTGTGTATATGATAACTGACATCATGCACATGACTTATAGGTCACCCTCTAAAGATTTTTAAATACAATTACATCTTTTCGTCATGCTAGTAAATGAAATGTTTTAGTTATAATAATTTTTAATGAACATGTTCAAGATACAGGACAAATTCTGGTAATAAATAATTCTGACCATTGTGCAACTTCGATATAGCACCTTCAAGCAGCATGGAGATTTTTGCAAACATTTCCTGGAACAGCCATAACTAGTATGTTACTTTATTAGTAAGTGTTAAAAGCAGAGATGTGTCCATGCTGAATGGTACCTAGCATGGCTACCAGGACTAATTTGGGACTGTTATTTCTACTTTTTATAAAAAATTAATGTTTTTTAGGAGGGTTTTTTGGCATTAAATTGTGGTTGCGCATTCAGGAGTTGGGAGGTATTGACAGACTGTTTTAGACAACCGGTGTCAGACAAACCACCATAGTCAGTTGAGCTTCAAGGAACCTGAATTTTGTAGAGGGAATGATTTTCCACAATCATAGAATAGAAAATTTTGGGGTTTTGCATAAAAAACCCCAGTTCAAATAACCCATTTTAGTTTAGAGTAAAATTAGACTGAGCAAGCGATGGACAAATGAAACGATTGTTTGCACAGTTTTCACAGACCTGAAGAAAGTATGATTTTTCCATTTCCAATTTTGACTAATTCCATTTTTCAAAAGTTTCCTATTAGTATTATGCAGTAATTGTACTATGACAAATTAATGGATATACAAACTGTTTACAAATGATAAATGTTGTCAAATGAATGTGCCTTGTGAGTCAGTTAAAATTAATTGAATGACCATAAATAGAACATCATCAAAATAATTTTACTGTGTATTTCTACTTGGCACATTTTTATATAACATGTTAAGATTTTTATAGCTATGGCAATGGTAAGCACAATGTAATCAGTTCTAAAATATACAACACCAATCGGGGAACATTTCGTTTTCAAAATCTTGATTAGCAATATTTGTCTTAAGTTAAAAATTGATTAGCAACTACTGTTTAATGTTTTAAAATTGTGTAGCAATCTCTAAACTTGTATAGCGATCTCTAAAACTTGTGTAGTGATTTGTGACGCGATACTGAACAGTATGTTCCCTGCTTGTAGTTATTTATTTCATAATACAGTTTATGTTCAGAATGATGCTTAAGCCAGAATATGAAATGTTATACATTTAAAAACATACTGTCTATATAGAAATACAGTGGCAGATTCACAAAATCCATTTGGGGTGGGTGGGGGGGGGGGGGGTACATTGACATATGGCCTTCGTGTTCCTGAAGCAATTCCTCAGATTCTCCCTATGTGAAAAAATTAAAACATAAAATAAAAATATAACTATCGCAAAATTTAGAGGGTCCCTCGTAGATCCGTCACTGAAATATGCTGAAATTGGAAATCCAGTTCTTGGAGGCCTGTGTCTAGCTGTGTTAGTTTATTAATTTGAAATTAATTACTAAAATTAGTGTTGTTGTTTTAAATATAATGATTGTTTGTTTTCATGGTGTATGGTGTTTGTTACGTTTGTGTGATCTGTGACAAGTTTGCTAGCTGCATCCACACATTTTATTTCAAGTGCTGTTCATTTTTAGTGCATCTTATTTTTTGCCATTTGTTTTGTTTTGGATTGTTATTTTTCTGTGGGTTTTAAAGAAGACATTAAGTTGTTTTTAAAATGGAGTTTCCCATCACTTGCATGTAGTTTAGTAATTATTAATTTATTTACTAGAAACTCTGAAAAACCCTCTTCCAATCTTAACAAATATCTTGGTGAATTTTCGTTTACTTAAAATATATTTCCTGAATAATATATAGTATATGTAAAATTTGTCTCTATGGTGGATATCTATATGTTGCACATATTAGTAAATAATTTCGAAGTAATCAGAATATTAATTTATTTGTAATTCATGATTACTCCGTAAAAGTATTTTTTCAGTAATAAAATTGTGTATGAAAATAAAATATGTATTACACGGCATATGATATGAATACATGTATAAAGTTATCACAAATTTTAAATAACAATTTAAAACTTATGAATTTTCATTGCTAGAATTATTGATTTTTAGTCATGTAATAGAGCCCAATTTTATTCAAATTAACCTGTACAATATTTGAACTAAAAAAGAAGAATAATTAATGAAATGTTTTTCAATTTCAAACAACTTTCAGAATATAATTATAACTATTTGCTTAAACTTGTTCCGTGCTTTAATTTCGTAGAAGATGTTAAAACTTGGATGTTGTGATATACCTGTAACCATCTTACTAGATTTTACCTGAGTGAGCCTCATTATTTTATTTTTTTCGATAAGTTACCCCCCGTATTCCTAAGTGGCTTTTTTCTGCTCTTGCTTTTAGACTCAGTTCTTTCTGGGGATGGTATACACCACACAAACCCTGCTCACTGGTTGTGATTTCCCGATATGGATGCAGCTAGCAGCACTTGTTTATGGCATTACAATCATTGCTTTATTCATCAACTTTTATGTGCAAGCGTACTTGAAGAAAAAGACTCACCCCAAGGTAATTTGATCTCTTGTAAATTGTTGTTGTAATTTTAGATTCAGTTCATGGCAGGCATTATTCATGCGGCCCAATCTCTTGTTTTTGGATGTGATTTCCCAGCGTGGATGCACTGGGCTCTAATTATATATGCTGCTACGATATTGCTGCTGTTTCTCAACTTCTACTTCCATGCCTATATCAAAGCTCAACAAAAGAAGGTAACATCTTTTTCTTTTTTTATGTTTGTGTTTTCAAGGAATGATGATCATCAAGTAAATGTATTTGTGTTTAAACACTGTCTGGGATCGTCACTGGATATCGTTACTGTCGTAATGACCAATTTTGATCACAACTAGAGAAAATAAGTATAATTATTAACAAATTTTTTATTATTAATGACTCACTTATCATTATTCAAATTCATAGAAGTGCATACGACTTTAACATTGTAGAATATATTTCACATAATAATACATTTCTTTCATTAAATATTTAAATTGTGACTACCAGTATGGTGACTTGCTAAACCAGTTATTTTTACAATCTCGAACAAGGGTAAAATGCTCGCCTGATGCACGGTTGGTCTAGGATTGATCCCTGTCGGTGGGTTCATTGAGCTGTTTCTCATTCCAGCCAGTGCACCATGACTGGTATATCAAAGGCCATGGTATGTTCTATGCTGTCTGTGAGATGGTGTATATAAAATAAATCCTTTCTACTAATGGAAAAATGTAGTGGGTGTCATCTCAGACTACATGTATTTGTCAAAATTGCCAAATATTAGCCGATGATTAATAAATCAATGTGCTCTAGTGATATCATTAAACAAAACAAACTATAACTTTTTAATCTCAAACAATATTTAAATTGTTTACTCATAAACTGTTTGGTGTATTTGTTTGCCAAAAGTCTAAAATATAGATCTGTAATTGCTTAATTATCGATTATAACTTTAAATTATATGTTAAAACAATTTATTACACACCCTTTGGTGAGAACATCATTCGTTATTTTTTATAACACATACTTGTTAATACATATACGTGTGATAACATTTTAAAGACATACAACTGGCTGCTACTAGGTGATGACCAGGTCACCAATGCCATACCATCCAATGAAAAAAAAGAATGGTCGAATTGATCACTCTGTGACGTATAAGATATTGACTTGTCTGTGATGCACAAGTTAACTATAAGCGCAAAGCCGTAATTAAGTTTTCGTTAGAAAAAGCATTTAAATTTATTTTAAAACCGTTTTTTTTTTCTTTTTCAGGATATGTATCCAAGTTGCTTTCACTCGTTAGATACATTTTAACACAACTCGTAAATGGTATCTTAACAGCCACTTATGTAGTATTCTCTATTTAATTACTGTAACTCAGTCATGGTATTTAAGATATGTAGAAGGATGTATAGTCATGGCTGTAACGGTATCCAGTGTCTGTCCTAGACAGTGTTAAAAAGAGTGAGATTTTAATGAATTTTGTTTATTGAATATAAGTGAATGACATCATTTTGTTAAATGACATTATATTCCCTGGTCTTACTTATGCATATTTTTGTATATTCAAACAACTTCTTTGAATATGTTGTAAAGAATTGTCTCTTTTTTCTTTCTTTTTTTAAATGCACATTATAATAAATAAAATATTAGGTTTTGTCTGATATCAGTTTAACTGAAAGTGGATTTTCAGATCTGAGTTAACAAAAATTCAGTAGAATAAAAATAATAAAAAAAATAATTGTAATAATAAAAAGTTTAATTTATTTAAAACTTATAGAGTACATTTTGCTATGAGAAATATATATTTTTTGTTTTATCTATTGCCATAATTCCTGTGTTGAATTAATATTATTAATTTTTATTTTTAACAGAATAAGAAAATGACAAATGGTGCCTGTGTCCAAAATGGAGTTGTACATGAAGTCAAGAAAGACAAGTAACAAGCATTCTGATTAGCCGACTGGACATATCAAAGACTTACACTGTTAAACAAATTTATATCATCACATAAAACTGGTACCTGAAATATCAAAATATAACTTCCTTTTAATTTTTAAAACAACATGTGGTTAATTATAAAAAAACCCACGGTAACAGAATATTAGATATTTAAGCTTAGTATAACATTTACATTTTGTTTCATGGTAACTCATGTTCAGATAGTCTCATAGAAGATTCTGTTCAGTTACATAAATGACAGTAAAATCTTTTTATCAGTCTATAATTTGATTTTGAAAACCCAAAGAAATATTTGTAAACTTTTGGTGTTAAAAGATGTCATCAGATGTTATTCAAATGGCATTATGTAGTTTAAATAGTATTAAGTAATTCTTGAAACAAAATTTTAACATACAAAATTTCTTTCTTTTTCTGTTTCTGTTGCCACTGATTCTGTGAAAACCAAAACAGTTTTGCTCAATTCTGCTTTGTTTAAGAGAGAGTGTTTCACAATAACACAAATTCATTTAGTCTGTACATATTCTTGTGTTATGTGTGTCTGTTAACTAATGCAACATTAGTCCAAATTTCCAGTTATAGTACTTTATACAAGTTTTAATTGTATTTAAAATTAATGTTTATGCATTCACAAATGCAATATTGTGTGCATATGATTGAAAAAGCAATACAAAGAGAAATGAAATGTTAACAGCATGTCCATATGTACACAGAAGCAGACCCATTGAAGTAATATTTTAATTGAGGGGAATGGGGGAAAGATGAGGATGGAGTTTTACATTGCTAGTTTCTATACAGTAATAAAGTGTTATGTTGTAAACACATCAGAGCTTACAATTCTTCCCTTACTGATAGAAGTAAATATGGAACCACAACATATGTCACAGTTTAGTGAGACCATCACCAATTTAAAAAAAAATTAGCCAGTCTAATTTGGCTGCTGACAGGGCAAGGCCCGGGTTTTAAAATATAATTTCTTTACATGACAAATTTAAAATCTTAAAACAATATATCATCAATCTTGGCAAGCCATCATGGAATAAATCAAATAACCCATGTGAATAATTGTGTTGTTTTATGTATATACAACATGTATTTATAAATTAATTAATATATATTTGTTTTAAATTGTAACTCAAATCTGACATTACCAATTTGTTAAAAAAAATGGTTCTAATCAGTATTAGAGGGGAGAACAAAAAACAGTCTTAACACAATGCAAGCTATTACAGCTTAAGGAGTATTATATTCTCTGCTTCACACAAGGGTTTTTGTTTTTTGTATTCACGCACTGTACAATACCTGCTAAGATTTATCATCTATCAGTCACTTATGTCACTATCAAGTATGTCCGATGTATATGGGTAGTATTATATTATTAATTCGAACTGTTTAACATTTGTCTTGACGCAATCACAACATACATACACATGCTTGATCAGAAAGCAGAGGAATATATGTTTAGGAAACACCCAGCACATGTTAAATTATGGTTGTTAGACGTCTAACATAATTATATATCAATGCAATGTATCGATAAACTTGCACAGAAAACGCTAATAAAATCATGTCATTGGAAAGCAGGCCTTATATATATACCTTAAGCAAAAGTGTTTTACTTGAAATGCTGCAAGGCAAAGCAGTGACTTTGCCTTCTTACCCTACGCTCCACTGAAATAAAGTTTACTGTAGCCAGTCCTCAGATACATGTATGTATGTAGATTATTGTTTTTAATATTATTAAAATATGGTTAATTTAAGGAATATTTTATTAGCCAAAGACATTTTGTTATAGCCTCTTTGTATACAAGTTAGCAGTTGGCTAAATTGGCATTAATTAGTTAGTTAGTATAATCCCATTTACAAGGATGTGCAAACCACCCATGAGTGAAAGATTGCTTTCAAATGTTTATTTTTATACATATTAATTTTCTAGCTGAGTCATACTAATACCAATATTTATTGGGTAGATTGATATGATGACCTTAGAACCATTGAAACCTCGGTGGAATCCATTGTTACTTTAATTTACAAACTCCACCTAACCTCAGTGAGGTGATCTCGATTAATGCAGTCATACCTCTTAAAACTGCTTGTACTGGAAAATGTGTTTGCAAATTCATGTTTTTCAGACAGTTCTTCCTACATTCATGTTGTTTCATTTCTGAAGATAGGTAATTCGGGTTCACGATTTCCAAGCTTTAAATTTCAAATAAAAAGTATGTGCAGCTCTATAATAAAATGGTCAATTAAGTGCATAACTTAGCCCTAAGATCGCTTCATGGAATGGGACCAAGGCATGCACATTATGGAGGCAAGCATGAACATTTGCTTGCCGTACCTGGTAAAAAGTGTATATTAAAACATAAATATTTTATCATAAAGAAGTCATGTTTGATGTGGATTTGCATTTTGATGCCATTTTTGTTAACATGTTTTTGGTTTTTGTTTTAATGTTGGCAATAACTGTCAGTAAATAAAACGTGGAAAAAATGTCATATCATTATTAATAATTTTTAATATTTTGCATTTAGTGGAGCTTGATACTTAATACTCTTATTGTTTTCATTCTGTTGCATAATATTTGTTTTTAAAACACTTAATGCTGATTTATTCATTTGTGTTCCATTTTTATATAATTATATATAAACTATTATCTTGTAATTGTGTTTTTCATGTCAAATGCAATTTTGTTTTTATCAACAAATTATTTAAAAAATTGTTTACAATTGCATAATGTATAGAATATGAACAATCTTGTTATTTTGTGTACTTAGTGTTTATATTTAATACTGAACATGCAGTTTACTATAGTGTATCTCAGTGTAAAATACATGACAAAAAAACCCAAGAAAACAAAAAGAGAAAAAAATATGTTGACTAAAGGTCAACTCGTTACAAATATAGGAAAAACAAATGTAAAAGGCACAAAAAGAAACAAGTAATTATATAAAGTTTATTCAGGACAGAAACAATGAAAATTTAAATCACATATACAGTATGTGTATATGACATGTTTGTTAATTAACATGTAAACACATATACGGTATGTGTATAGGACATGTTTGTTAATTAACATGTAATCACATATACGGTAAGTGTATAGGACATGTTTGTTCATTAACATGTAATCACATATACAGTAATCACATATACTGTAAGTGTATAGGACATGTTTGTTCATTAACATGTAATCACATATACTGTAATCACATATACTGTAAGTGTATAGGACATGTTTGTTAATTAACATGTAATCACATATACGGTATGTGTATAGGACATGTTTGTTAATTAACATGTAATCACATATACGGTATGTGTATAGGGACATGTTTGTTAATCAACATGTAATCACATATACGGTATGTGTATAGGACATGTTTGTTAATCAACATGTAATCACATATACGGTAAGTGTATAGGACATGTTTGTTAATCAACATGTAATCACATATACGGTATGTCTATATGACATGTTTGTTAATTAACCTGTTTAATAGTTACCCTTACAATATTATATGTATCTGAAGTGATGCATCCCACTTGGAATTGATAGTCCCATTGCACCTTTCCGTGGCACCAGCCTGGATGTTCTTGTGCTGCTGTATTGTATGCAACCCATCATACCTTTTAATTTGTTCTGGGTTATTAGTTTTTTAAAAACAAGACAGTCAAATAGTATTTGGCACTTCCAAAAGACATCTACTGTATATTGACAGTAAACTGTCTGTTATTTCTTGAAAATACTTCATCATCCCACCCTCACCCCAAAACACCCAGCAAAACCAAAAGAAAAGCACTCACTACTGTACTGGGTAATGATGCATAGTCTGGGTTATAGTCTGGGTTGAAATATTGCAAACTTGGTAAAATATTCAGCAAAACTGATTTGTTTTTGTATTTTCTTCTTGTTCATTTTCAATTGTTAAGTTGTGCTTGGTTTTTATTTCTTTTTTTTACCATTCTTAATCCTATGTTCCTGTGATATTTACTGCCAATTACTTAACTTTTGATATATTTTTTTATTCATGGCTATTGCTAATATGCTTATGTGTAAGTGCAAATTTAGAGTAGTGTAACAGTGTGGTACCTTTTATTAACCTTAGTTTAGTTCACTTATTTCATGTATTTATAACATTTGTACATAGCAATTTAAAAATATTTATAGAACAAAGAGTGAATGTTTCGATCTTTGAGTGATTATTGTTATGCAATTTCTAATAAATATTTTGTTCAGACATGCCACAAAATAAAAAATTTGGCATGATACATTTGTTTTCGTTGTTATAATGCAATATTAGTACAAACTTGTTTTATGAAACAGCCACCTGGGTTAAGAGGCCACATTTTCTCTCAAATCATTACAATATGGTAAACTGACCTGTATAAAAGGCCACTTTGTTTACTCCCTTTGATGGCTGCTTAGCACAGGTTTGACTGTATTATGAAAAACGTTTGTTTTGTTTAATGACACCACTGGAGCACATCAATTAATTAATTGGCTATTGGATGTCCAACATTTGATAATTCTGGCTCATAGTCATTGGAGGAAACCTGATACATAGTGCCCAACGCAGAAAGGGATCTTTTATATGCACTTTCCCACAGACAGGAAAACACATACCATGGCCTTTGTCCAGTTGTGGTGCACTGGATGGAACGAGAAAAAACCCAATCAGTTGAATGGATCCACTCTGGTGGTTCGATCCTGCAACGCGAGCACTCAACCGACAGCTAAATCCTGCCCCCCCTCCCCCCCCCCATATTATGAATACATGATGAACATGAGAAGAAACCTTTTCATCAATATATTACTAGAAAGGAAAAGTACTTTCTCAGTAGCTTATAGTAATCACTATCAATAATAATCGTCACAAGGGTTGATGTAGGTCAGTAGCAGAGCACTCTAGTCATCATCACACAAGGGTTGATGTAGATCAGTCCTCGTCACACAAGGGTTCATGTAGGTCCGTCCTCACCACACGGGTTGATGTAGGTCCGTCCTCACCACACAAGGGTTGATGTAGGTCCGTCATCACATGAGGGTTGATGTAGGTCAGTCATCATCACAAGGGTTGATGTAGGTCAGTCATCATCACACGGGTTGATGTAGGTCCGTCATCACACAAGGGTTCATGTAGGTCAGTCCTCATCACAAGGGTTCATGTAGGTCAGTCCTCATCACACAATGATTGATGTAGGTCAGTCATCATCACACAAGGGTTCAAGTAGATCAGTCCTCATGACAAGGGTTGATGTAGGTCAGTCATCACATGAGGGTTGATGTAGGTCAGTCATCATCACACAAGGGTTGATGTAGGTCTGAGTCATCATCACACAAGGGTTGATATAGGTCACAAGAACTTGAGTCTTCACACAAGGGTTCATGTAGATCAGTATCGGAGAAATAGTCATCACACAAGGGTTGATGCAGGTCAGTATCAGAGAACTGGACTCGTCACACAAGGGTTCATGTAGGTCAGTATCAGAGTGATCAACTCGGAGGTGCAGTGCATTTTATGTTAATTTACCTTGAACTCTGGACCAGTTCCCCCACAACTAGGTATATAAAAAGTTGTGGTTGGCATCAGCCTTTCTATGAAAAAGTAAATAAAAGATCCCTTTCTGTTTTTTGGTAGCCTGTGTGGCAGCAGTGGGTTTCATCATAACCATTGCCAAAGTTTAAAAAGTGCTGAGATGTCATAAAGCAAATATTCCTTTCCATTATCTTACCAGAAGACTGGAAAAGAACCAGAGTATAGTGCTGTCGTCATTAAGGAAAGAATTTTGTAAAATTATTAACTGCAGCCCTTTAATTCAGAGAACAGCACATACCACAACCTTTAATTTATTGAACATGGAACACTAGTTGGAATACACTGGGGAAATCAGTAAGGTTACTGATGGGTAGATTCTTCCCTGAATCTTGTACTCTACTATTCTGAGTTAACCTCACCAGATTTTAATGGAAGCTATTTGCCAATACTGAAGGAATAATTAAGATGCAAGTGACTGGGTAGAATTAAAATCCTGAATTTTGTGGGGGGAAAATAGAAAATATTCATCTCTTAATAGAACACTAGATAAAATGGAGTGGGAAAAAACAGTCTGTGTTTACCTCATTCGGCTATTTGGTCATTCTAACATTCTACAGAGGAAACCAGCTACATTTTTCCCCCCATCAGCAGCAAGGGATCTTTTATATGCACTTTCCCTCAGAGGGGACTGCACATATGGAGTAATGGTTGTCACAGAATAAATCCCAGTCCGAAAATGGGTCCACAAAGGTGGTAAGAAAGACACGCATCTGGCATAAAGTTGATAGTACTAAATAGTTCATGACAAAAGGTCACATGGATGTAAAACTGCACAGACTCCACTACAATTTGTATTAATATGCGTACCTTCAAAAACATAACACTGCATCTCCATTGCAGCACACAGTAATAACGCAAATACTATAACCATCGATGTCATTCTTGCTTTACGGGGGGCTAAAAAAAAAAAAAAAGTACCCTACATAAAAAAAAAAAAAAATGTTTTCTTCAATGACACCACTACAGTACATCGATTTAGTAATCATTGGCTACTGGATGTCAAACATTTGGTAATTCTGACAGTCTTCAGAGGTAACCTGCTACATTTTCCCCAATTAACAGCAGTGAATCTTTTATATGCACTTTCCCACTGACAGGACAGCACATACCACAGCCTTTGATATAGCAGTCGTGGGGCACTGGCTGGGTTGGGAAAACCCTATCAGAGAATGCATCCACTTAGGTTGCCTTTCCATTAGTGCGGATATTGTCGCACGGTTAGCCACCTAGCGGTTCTACCCGTGCAGTTTGTACATTTCCATCGAGGCATTCTTATGACAGTTCCTTTAGTTTTTTTGCTGCTGTGCAGTTAGCACCTGTGTCAATGCAAATCAATGCATTCGATTTTTACCGCTTAGCAGCAGAAGTAGTCGTGCGGGTAAAACCACACCAATGGAAAGGCAGCCGTATGTGGTTTGATCCTACAACACAAGTACCTCAGGCAAGCGATCTACTGCCTGAGCTGGATCCCATCCCAGTGAAGAATGTTCGTTCCAGTGTGGGGTGCTTTGTTTTGATCTTGACAACAAAATGTTGCTAATCTTACAGAGGCATGGATTCAGGGGTAGCCTAAAGTGCTTAGAAATTTTAGTAGAAAGAATGAAGCGGCCATCATGTTAACGTAGACTTGACTTAGGGTTTTATGTGCACATTGGAAGATTTTATGTCATTCCATTGGTTGTTACGATGCTCGGACCAATCTACTGTAAAAGGGGAAAATCGCATTAGTTTGTAGTCAGGTTATGTTGAAAACGAAATCAGTCTTTAACAATTGTACATATGTACATGTATACTCAGTTTTTTTGTTTTTTTTTGTATATACAAAAACCTAAAACTGATACTACAATGACAACAAAACAATAGTACAATATAATTAAAACATATTAATGACAAGTGACATACTTTACTTGTATGTACGTTAATGTAGTTGGAACTAAAGCTACAATTAATAAACTAACTTATTACAACAAAATCCATATTCATCATGCACTGCCCACGACAACTTTTAATGTCTCAAACCACATTTTATTCATTCACATAAATTGTGTAATTATATCCTACAACATACTGTCTCAATATATGTTTAGGAACAAATTTTACAATGTTGCAATCAATAACACAATAAGAGTGATGATCTCATTAATCAAAATCAGTTGCAAAACTAAACTGATCAAAATTATTTATACATGTAAAAAATGAATGAGAATTGATGAAAACTAAATTTAATTCAACTCATGCTGTTCAACAAATGTTCTTGATGACTATTCGCTGAAAATTATAACTTTTTTTTCTGTACTGTATTTTGTACAGATGTAGGACAAACCCACCATTTTTTTTTCCTGAAAGAAGACAATAACCCACAATCAAACAAATATATTATTTGTTTAACATAATTTAACACAGTAGATATGTTTGTAATATGCATTAGTAAAACTGCAGCTTTAAATTATATTAATTAAACATTGTTGTTAATCTGTTATATTATTTTTGTTTTAATATTGATGTTGGGCTACCATTCACTTTCTTAAAATATGTTGGGATGTTATCCATACACCACTGTTACCATTATCAAGTTAACTTTAAAAAAAAGAGAAAAAAAGATGATCTACATGATATTTATTAGTATCTGTATTTTGTCGAATAGTCTTTTGGTGACACCACCAGACCCCGACCTTTCCTAGCACCTCGATATACTGTCTCAACAATGTCTATAAACTCCTGGACATCCTCCATAGACCAGTTGATTTTGTTGTTGTTTCCCGTTCCCAAATCTATCATGATGTGTTTGTTTCTGTAGAAGAACATGATGGTACAGGGGTCATACAACTCATACATCTTGTTGAAGTCGGGCACCTCAGAAATATCGACTAGAAAGATCACAGCAAAGTTCTTTATTTTCTCTGCACATTTATAAAGTGTCTCGTCCATCACCATGCAAGAGGGGTCCCAGTCGTGGCCGAACCGGATTACAACAGCCCGATCCTCCTCAGACAGAATGGCCTGGTCCACCTGCCAGCCATTGTGGAGATGCTGTAGCATGTATGACATTGTTACAGATCTAAAAAGAAATAGAAAAAAGTGTAGATGATTACAGAATACGGGTGTATACCACTAATCAAATCCCATAGACGACAATGGTAACACGTGGCTAAAACTCCTACCTGCAGCATATCAATCGACATATACACCACAGATGTATAGACTACTACCCTTAAATGAAAATCGGAAAAAATGGGGGTTAAACTGCTCATTTCAGAGATAAGGGTAGCATCTATGACTACCCTAGTTCAGCACAATTTTTTTTTTTTATTATACATGCTTCAAGCACAAGGCATTGCAAAAAAAAAAATTGTATTATTATTTTTTTTTTTTACAACCAACACACTCACATTTATCACCAATGACAGGACTTGTGGTATTAACTGCTCTATCAAATGTTGGGTACACCTCGAACTTTGACCAAGCCAGAAGTTATTTGGTGTACAGTACTACCATAATGTAAAATTATTAAAATATCAAAAAAACAAGACATATAGTCTCTATAGCGGAGTCAGGACAGTACAACTTAACCTGGGTTACATGAGAATGTACAACTAGAGTTAACCTGGATAAAAGCATAGTCGGACCCTGGTACCAAGAAGGAAATTTTTCATTTAACTATGCACTCAACACATTTTATTTACGGTTATATGGCATCGGGACCCTGGTACCACTGCAGAATTAAAATAAACCTGGTTAAACTTCAGTTCTGCAATTTAGCGTAACATTTTCCACCATGTAGATGCTTAATCCTGGTTTAAAAACAAATTGTGTAGATCATGGTGTCTACTGCTTTCTGTTTTTGCTCAAATCATACATATATTTTCTTCATGGCCTTATTACGTTCCTGACAGTTCAGTTGTCAGTGTCTTTAGAATTGACAATTTCTTACTATTTTTAAAAGTTATAACATTAATAAGGCATGAGTAGATAAGAATACAATTCTCTGTCACTGTGTCTTCAGAAATAAGGACACATAACCATGTGTTATGGACATCAAAATATTCATAAATAGTATGAAATTAAATGAAATCAGAACCAAACTTATTAAATACATATTTGGTTCCTTGTGTTAAAATATTATTTTTCATAAACATTCAGTTTATTCGGCAACAATGTGTCATTGTGATGTTTAGTGTGAAAGAGCACTAGTTAGCCGAGATCGTTGGGTTCGAACCCAGCATATACTTCAAAGTGTGAATGAAAAAAACAAAACATTACCACATATCCACATATAGAATCTATGCCAGTGCCAAAAAAAAATCATTTCATTGGGGGTGGGGGTATTATACAGGTGATGTGCCAGTTCCGGATCACTTCCGGATCACCTGTAGTTACCGATCAGTCTGTCGGTATATTCAATTTTTTAGTAATTTCTATGTAAATTTCATTAAACAAATATTCTAACAAATTGTACGTACAATAACTGTAACAGTATATAGTCTTGGTTTTATTTTGGACGGCGATACACATAACCACTTTACAGTTTACACAAGCAGACGACATGAAAAAAAGAAGATGTTTAAAAAGAGAGATGACGTTTTTGATGTTTTTCTTTTTATATCCTTTGAAATTTTATAGTACGAGTAGGGGAAACATATATAGATTGTGCATGACTAGTTTTATAAAAAGTGATGCTGCAAACGACTTACTGTAACTCCTCAAAGGGGACACACTTGATACGCCAGTTGCGGATCACTCACAAAACGGAAGTATTTACGTTGTAACTGCCGTTAGATGGGGCGATGAACGCAGGGTTTATCTCAAGACTCAAAAACGTTGAACACGGTGGAATTTTTTTCTCCCACTTTTCCCCCTTTCTTTATAACAATAATAATGATGATAATAATAATAATAATAATAATAATAATAATAATAATAATAATTATTATTATTATTATTATTATTATTTTCTTCATAAACCTCTCTTGATTCGTCATTTTAACCACTAGTTCATAATAATTCGACTCTGTATGTTTCGGGGCCCATGTCATAGTAGCCCTAGACTGTTCGTCCCATGGCCAGTCATCCTCTACAAAATATTATATTAATCGTTGTAGTTCCATCTATTTTTCTTGTATTATTTTTGTTTTCTACAGGTAATGACAATATGTACATAATGTACATGTATTTTATAAATTGAAACTACGATTTTAAGTGTTCGTCCACTTGTCTCTCACATTATATTTGTAGGCCTACATGTAATTAGCCATTCGTACAAATACCAGCCGCAGTCATTCACAAATATGGCTAATGTAAATAAAATGTAGTTTTTTAAAATTCCATTTTCGTTTAATTCGGACAAAAATCAGTCTTCCCTGCCCCTTACAAAAATAGGAGCCCATATGACCTGTTAGATCGCCAGTCTAGAATCGCTAAAATCGCTGCACACGTGTCTTGTATTTGCCCCATAAGACTATTCAGTAATGTTGCCCGCCCCCCTCAGTGTGAGAGCCGTCCACCCCATTGCTTGCTTGATTGATTGATTGAAAAAAAAAAAAAAAAAAAAAGTTTACTGTACAAAGAAAAGAATCGGCACAAGTTTGACATGAGGACCTTTATAAAACCATGCCACCGCCAGTGGTCTGTTTCGCATGTGCCATTGCTCGTGCTTTTCGCATACTCGACTACTCGACTGCTCTACTTTGGGAGAGAGGGGGAAGGGGTCCTCTATTGCGTTTTGTCAACGAATTCAAAATCTCTTATTCGGCGTAATTATAATTCGCATTTAAACAGTCTGTATCACTATAGGGTGGATTATTTTTTTCAGTGGAATTTTTGTTTTACACAATCGCATTCTGATGCAGGAGAGTCAGTCGGCCACTGATCTGTGTATTCACACGGTCAATCTGAGCTAGCCCTAGCTTTTAGACCGTCGTTGAAAATAATTCTGTATTCAAGAGTAGATCCAGGAATTATTTTGCAGGGGGTGGGAGACTAACCAGAAAAGGGAAAATGGAACAACACGTCAAAAATAATAATTAATAATCCACTTTTGTGACTGTTTAGTGTGTGTCACTATATTAATATTTATCATTATTAACAAGGGGTCTAACCGTCCTGCTTCAAAATTATTTGCTTAATTTTAATATTTAAACAGGGGCGGATTATATCTGGCTAAAAAAAAAAAAAAACCACCACGTAGATAACCTGTAAAATTTATAATTTCAAATTATAAACATTTACATATTGTTTCGGACCCCCCCCCCCCCCCACACACACACCTAAAGCATAATCCGCCCCTGTATTATGATAAATACTAAACAGTCCCAAAGTTGATATTTTGCTGATATGTCATTTCTTTCTATTTTCAAGCCTTTGTTCCTTTCACAAAGAAAATGTGACTTTTAAAAGTCATCAATATAATAATAATAATAATATTATTATTATTGATATATACGATAATAAATGAAAACAATTATTTATTATTAGTAGGCCTAATAATAATATTAATTATTATTATTATATACTAGAATGCCAGAAATCAAATATAATTCAACGAAAATAATAAGGATCGCGCACCTTTACTTGGGACGCCATCGTTGATTTTCAATCGATTTTAGAAATTGATAATTCTGGGCGTAATCAGGGGGGTGGGAACCCTATGGAGTTGCAAATGATCATAAAATATGTCCGGCAGGATCCACGAACGTGCTGAAAGTGCTAACATGTTGGAAATAGTGTTTTTGAAGGGGTAAGCCTCTATTTTTCGAAAGTGATCCGGAACTGGACAACTGATCCGCAACTGGCTAAGTACGCCAGCTAGAACAACACTGTTTTTGGTGCCAAATGTATACCTAAATTTACATTTTATATCACTGTTTATTTATATGGTTGATTATCTTTATTACCAAGAATTTCTTTTAAAGTCATACGCGCGCATATTGACAGAATTCACAATTTTGTTTGAAGTGATCCGGAACTGGCGCATCACCTGTAATATTATTAAATTTACTATGGTCCAAATCGGCAAATGACAAAAATAGTTTTTCTTGAAAATCTATAAACATAACATACAAGTATTTTAATATATATATATATATATGAAAGTACAAATTTTAATATTACCTCAATAATCACGTATTTAAATTAATAAGCATAAAGGGTTGAATAAAAAGAAATTAAAACAGCAAATCAAAATCACGCTGTCAACACTTATTTGTAGAGAGGTTGTGGTTTAAATGTTACGCCTTATTTTTGGTTAGTTGGAAATTCCCCCGTTTCACTGTTGATTACCGAAGACCAGTCTACCATCATGGCGGCGATTGCCGTACAGAAATGTTTAGTTAATTTTGGACGTGAGTGTTGATTTTGGTATTGCGTATTTGAATGCAGTAAACAGAACAATAACATTAACGTTGAAATACTAGCTTTGTTGTTCAATGAGAACCTCTACTGTGCATCACCATATGTCTTGTCCCTTTGAGTTTGACCTTCACTGAAGGCCATTTTATGGATCTGTTATAATGAATCGAAAGTCGTGGTAATAATAAATCCGACCGTAATATATTAAAGCAGTCTGTCATGAGTGGCTGTTGTAAATAGGCAAATCCCACATATTTTATATTTTACCCTTTGCTCTATAATGTGACTATTGCCGTCATTGTATGAAAGGGAAATACTTCGAACGTTTCAGCATGCAATGATGTATGCTAATACTATCATTAACCTTAACCCTAAACCTAAGCCTGAATGAACTGAATGCTGGAACGCTCGGAAGTCTTGGCTATGAAGAAGCTATGGCTCATTTCCGGCAAAAAAAGTATCCCAAATGTTGGCATTAATTACCATGTGACATGTCTCCCACTGACACAACTGGTCACAAGTTACTATTATTGCTTCGGGCAGGATGTAACCAACTGGTAAAGTGTTCGCTTGATGCATGGGCAGTCTAGGATCGATCCCATTCCCATTGGGCTATTTCTTGTTCCTTAACTGGTGTAACAAAGGCTGTGGTATGTACTATCCTGTCTGTGGGATGGTGCATATAATATATAAAAGATCCCTTGCTTCTAATCAAAAAGAGTAGCCCATGAAGTGGCGACAGTGGGTTTCCTCTATCAACATCTGTGTGGTCTGACACCATATAACTGTAAATAAAATGTGTTGAGTGCATTAAATAAAACATTTCCTAAATTTCCTATTATTATTTCTTGCACAAGCCAATACTTCAGGAAATTGATGTAAGCTATAAACAGGTGATGTCGAAACAGAAGAGTATAACCTATAGGCAGACATTGAATTAAACTTTTTTCTTCAAGATTCCACCAGAATTATAAACATAATTTAATATGGATATTTTGGAATTCTGACCCAAAATTTGGGATTCACGGAATCATGCTAAATTCTCAACCTGCCTTAGTGCCTATAGTTTATAATATCTAGGTTAACTTATGACTGTTATAATGAATAAACCAGTATGTCAAGATCAACACTGAATTGCAGGCATTAATTTACATCAAAATACAAATACATGTGTCATTTTAATAAAGATTACAGAAAAAAGTTCTCTTAATATGATCTCCAAAGTTGAATAACATTGTTGTGTTAGTTCTGTTTTCCTCAAGTGAATCAATAGTATTTAATCACTAGCCAATAAAAGTAATTTTCTTTAAATTTAGACAGTGTAAATATTTTTAGCATGCAAGACATAACTGGTATGAAGAAAACAATTTCCGTAGGTTTTATAATAATTATAACACATTGAAAAGTTTCTAGTATTTTCTTACAAATTGCAGAATAAACAATTAAGGCATATTGTCACAGACCACTGACCTATTTAATGGTGTAACAAAGTATTACCTGAACAAAAATAATTTGATTTGTCCCTAAATGTACTTTATTAAGCCATCTTCATAACCACCATACTCCATTTATTAATGAGATTTTGTAAAAATAATTGAATTATGGCAATGGTCCATAATTCAAAAACTAAAATTGCTGAGAGGGATGACATGGATTTAACTCCATCATGGTTCAGTTAAGGTGATGTGATAGCTAGATTTGGTTTCCAATGATTAATGTAATTTTTATTTATTATCAATTTTTAGAGAAATAAGGTCCTTAAATCCGTGACAGTATGCCTTTAACAGTAAGTTATTAGTCATGATTGAAGACGAAATGCCAGACAACAGTGGTAACAAAACAGTTAGTCACCATTATTATTGCAACATTAATATTTACCGCCAAGTAATAGTTTCAGTAAAAGATACAATTTAATCATTAACTTTAGGTATTTTAATTGTGGAGAAAATGCTTATTAAAAGATCCTTACTGTTGGGGAAATATAGCAGATTTTCTCTAAAACTACATGTATATATACACATGTCAGAATTATAAAATGTTTGATATCCTATAACCGTTGATTAATAAATCAATGTGTTCTAGTGATGTCGCTAAACAAAACATAATACATTTGTTTAACTTTTTTTCCACAGAACCGGCCAGGAGGCAGCTCCCTCGTGTTGTTGGTGCTTTCTATATCAACAAGCGACATGGCAGCTCAAACATTGTTGCTCTCAAGAAGGGGCCTGGTGGTCGCTCTTCCTTCAGTGGGATTGTGGCAACTGTTTTTGGAGCTACAGGATTTTTGGGACGTTACGTTGTCAACAAACTTGGTACATATACATACATATATATTATTTATGAAACTTAATGAACACCAGGGGGAAAAAGTATGTCATTAAAAAATACTACTTTCCAGGGCTTCTAGAATACGGTGGCCCGATGCCCGAGGCCAGTGGTTTTTGGATTCGGGCCAGTAAAAAGTTACTTTGTGAGATCCCGATGGCAAGTGATAAAAAAAATTCTACAACGCTTGGAGTTGGCTCGTACGAAAACAAAAGAAACATCTACAAGTCATTTCTTTCGATTTGCTATCACATGCGATATTTCACTAACAAATAGTTGGCAACCAGTAATCTTTGACCCATTGATGACATCAGTATACCTACCGATGTAACTTTATTCAAGTTATAAAGTGTAAACACTGAAAAAAAAAAAAAAAACTTTATTGCTTGCCGGCATGTTCTTATTTGCACTGGTATCCAAAGATTTGTTACTCTAATGTTAATAGTAGTACAGTGCAAGCATAAAATGTGAAACGGTAACCAGTCTTTTATTAGTTTTTAAAGGTTGCATGTCACCATGTATGTTGCAAAAAGGTCCATGTATAAATTATTAATTTAATTTATAAAATATCACATAAATTGCAAACAATAAATAAATAATAAAAATAACTAATTACACAATATCATGAAATAGGTAAATATAACAAAGTACCTATATTGAAAAATTACTAATTTTGTATGGGTTTTTTTTTGGGGGGGGGGGGAATGTTTTTTTTTGGGGGGTGGGTGGGTGTGGGGAGGATTTCCCATTCTTAAGTACATAAATATATACTCATTCATAAGTGATAGAATATTTATTTGTTTTTAATACTGTTAATTGTCGTAATATGTAACATGGATTATATATGTATGTATGTATAATATATGTGTGTGTATTAACTTACGTGGTTTTAGTGGAAACAATTATTTAAAAAATTTAATAAGTAACTTTACTCTAAACTGATAAAAATGGTTTCATGTTTTTCTAAACAAACATAAAGTGTGCCTAATGAGCCTATGTGTTGTGCAAATTGACAAATTGATTACATATGATCTCAGTATGCAAAATGTACCCGGTACATCTAAAAAGTTAATTATTTTAATTTACTGTGGGTTTTTTGTGTGTTTTTTTATCAACAGTTAAAATTGGGCAAGTGAATTTTTTACCATGGCCAGTGAATTTTCAAATCCACTGGCCCAATGGCAAGTGAATTAAAAAAAAATTCTAGAACCCCTGTACTTTCTTTAAACAGGTATTGTATGCCATTCTCATTTCTCTTTCAGTTGTTATTGAGCCATGTTTTCTGGATCACTATTATAGTATAATAATATCAGATTTCAAATTTGGATGGTAAATGGAATAATGGTATTTAACTTGAAGCATAAAGCAAAGTAAATGAACATTATCTAATTGAAAATTTATCTGTGGTATGTCGTTATACCTTATAGCACATTTTTGAATGTGACAACAGATGTCCAGGTTTCATGTGGTGAAACATTTTTGTGTTCACTGAGCATCCAGATGAAAATAATCCCATTTGTTGATTCATGGTTAACTTTGGTGAAGAAAATAAAATGAAACTTGATGTATTCTCTGTGAGCATTTTAGAATGGTACATATTCTAGTTATTTTAGACAAACATTTAAAGTAAGCTTTGCACATGATAAATAGGAAATGTCATATTATATGGTATTTGAGGTGTCTATAAAATTGCAAGAAGTTGTGCAATTGCACACATACATGTATTTTTACTCCTTTTTTTTCCATAATGACATACTCATTTGCATCTAAACATTTTAGCAGCCAAACCCTAAGTAACATGTTTTTGAATTAGTCGTAAGACGTCGAATAAACAAGTGATATTTGAAGATGGAAATGGTTAATTTAAAATGTATATTTATCTGGGATTTCCCCCTGATATTTCAGGAAGGATTGGATCCCAGGTTATTATTCCATACCGAGGTGAACCGCTAGATTACCAGTATTTAAGGCTGGCAGGAGAATTAGGACAGATTCTCTTTTTGGTAAGTTTTTGTTTTGTTTGTTTGTTGTTTTGTTTGTGTTTTTTCCTGAATTTTTTTAAACATTGCAGGGTCGGAACATAGCCTAGTGGTAAAGTGCTCGTTTGATGTGCAGTTGATTTGGGCCATTTCTTGTCTCAGCCAGTGCTCATGACTGGTATATCAAAGGAATGTGGAATGTGCTGTCCTGTCTGTTCAAAAGTGTATTGACAAAATAATTTGCTGCTATTGGTACATGTGGGAGTAGCCAATCTAATTAAAATTAGCTCCACTATTACATGTGGATCTAACACTAGCCAGTTGGAGCTCATGTCCACCAATCAAAACCTTACTTGCAGAATCCTGCCAGTGATCTAAAAATAATTTGAAAACATTCCGAATTATCCTGAGGGTATACGACATGTTTCGTGTGAATTACGAATGCCTTAAAACATGTTTTATTTTATAAAATAAATAATTTGTGATGTAAAACTGAAGATTGATTTAGGTTTTTTTTTTTTTATAAATAAATAAATAATTTTTAATGTAAAATTGAAGACTGATAACCCATCCCGTACGTATTGGTATGGTTGGCTGTACTGCGGCCACTAAAATAGACTCACCCGATATTTTTAGAATTTGTATGCTCCCAAATAACGTTATAAAAGGCGAAGTGTGATTGGTCAATATTTAAATTATTATTTACAGACGAAATGTTACCTGGACATTGGGGACTACGCAGTGTTGTTAGTTTTAAATCACTGGCAGATTCTGCAAGTAAGGTTTTGATTGGTGGACATGAGCTCCAACTGACTGGTGTTAGATCCACATGTAATAGTGGAGCTAATTTTAATTAGATTTTGGGAGTAACCTACATGGCAGCAATGAGTGCCCCTCTCATTATGAACATATGAAGACAAGATGGTGAAATAATCCTATTACACACATGATAGCCATAGTTTATCATGTGCTGGCGTGTCATTAATTATTCCTTTCCTTCATTGGCATTGAGCTCATCTCAGAAGAATGGGTTCCAGTTTGTATATAATTATAAAGTATTTTTGTCTTATATTGAAAATGAAAAAAACTTTTGTCATGTTACTTAAAATGTTCTACTTTGAAATGAAATGAAAATCTACGTTAGCATTCTTGCCTATTTTCTCAATGTGCTATAGTTTATCACTACTGAATATAATTTAATTTTCTGTATAAGAAGTTGGTGAATGTGATTTTTGTGACTTTCCTTTCCAGCCATACGATATACGGGATGAAGACTCGGTTCGGAAAGCCATGAAATATTCAAATGTTGTCATCAATCTGATTGGGCGTGACCATGAAACTCGGTATACTGTTTTCATATTTTTTGTTTAGTAACCTTTTTGGGGGTTAATTTTGCTATCCCAGCAGCTACATATTTAATGTTTTTCACCATGGCCGTATCTAACTACTATATTTAACTGTTAGACTACTGGATTAATTTTTTACAAAAAACACGTTGAGTGGATACAAGTTTATAATTTTTACTCACATATATTCACTTTAATGTTTTATAAATACATAAAATAAACTTCATATTTGAAATACAAGGTTGATCATTACAGCGGTGACAGACACGTGTTGACAAGTGATACAAAAACACATTGATCGAGGCTGGCAAAAGTATACTTTTAGTGCATTAATTCAGAGGTTTTTTTTCAATCAAATTGTTATCTACCAGTTTTATACATGTATTCACAATCAAGATGTGTTGTATTAACAATTGTTGTATGAATTAAATTAACATTGTTTGTTTTTAAACATACCCCAACACTGTTTTCAAGATGTAATGTAACGTCATTAACATGCGCAGACTTTTATGCCGCGCAGACTAATGTGATGTAAGTATATATTTTTTAATTGCCAAAATTCAAATGTGCCAAACTTATGAATTGTGGTAAACTCCACTTTTGAGAATTGCCTTCTGTTTATCAAGTTACTGTACATGTATATAACATGATGTTTTGATTACAGCAACTTCACATATGACGATGTTCACACCACAGCAGCTAGAATGGTTGCCAAACTGGCTCGGGAAAGTGGAGTTGAGAAGCTGATTCACTTCTCATCCCTAAATGCCAGCAACAGTCCGCAGCAAATCTTCATGAAGGAGGGCTCTCACTTCCTTAGGTCAAAGGTCAGAATCTTTATCAACTGTAAATTGAGTGCATTAAAACCATTCTGCAGTAATAGGGCAGTTATGATACACATTGGAGTATTAATGCATAAGGTGTGTATTGTGGGGTGGGGGGGGGTACTATCAGTTTGATGGTCTAGGAGATGATAATGTATTTGAGGGCACAAATATGTTATGGGGAGGGGGGGGGGGGACAAGCTTCCAAGATAAAATTAAGTACAGTCAAACCCGCTTATTTGCATACCCTCGGTGCTGCTCGATTTTGTGCAATTAACCGGGTTAGTCGATTAACCGATAGAGTACCGACTTTTACTTTGTAACAGCCATCCAACTACAAAATGGCATGGGAGACAGTCTAGCATAATGCGGTACTTCATACCGGAACTATTACAGTTAACACATGTCACATGCAGTTGGATATATATAAAAGTAAAAAAATATATCTATCGATATATATCTATAATTAGCATGACGTTTTTGTTTTAATCTGCCAGACCAGAAATCATTTTTAAAAAACCCAACCAACAATGTCCGTCACTGGTCGTCGTTTTCTTAAAACACAAACTTTGTGCATTAAAAAAAACCCCACTGACCATCCACTAGTGTAACAAAGTGTATTAGCCATGTAGTTAATGAGATCAACTTGAAACAACAGAACCATCAAAAAGTTCACGTTTCATCGGTGCACGTGTTTACAAAATGATGTCAGTTTCCGGAATTACCGGGCTGTTGATTGACCGAATAGAATTACGTGAACTTGTATGAATTTGCTGGTATGGTGTTCTTTCCATCCCAAAAGATATGGCAAGCTTTGATATTATTTGTGAACCCCAAATAAAGACTTTGCTATTGTTAAGCAATTAAAGTTAAGCTCGGCTAGTGAGTCGTTATCAGTTCCAGCAGTCTGCATTGCATGCATGACCGGTCTAACACAATTGACTGACCTTCATGGTGCAGTCCAACTGATTGGTGTCTAACAATATAGCAGAAACTTAGGGACAATCCATAAATAACGGTCTTTGTTTAATTTTGTTTTTTGACGACCTCCCCCACCAGTAATTTTCTGGGAAGCAAGTGATAAATCGTTTCTTTTGCGTTTAACAGATATAGCTTTTAAAAAATTGATCTGCAATGGCATTTTTATAATTATTGGATATTTACTTCATTATTATTTGAACAAAATTGTACAGTGAATTTTCTAGCAAAATATTTTCTATGGGTGATGCGTTTTCATTGGAATTAACTATAAGTTGCCATTTGAATGTGACATTTTTCCAAAATAAACTTTACAAGGCTTGAAATTGCATTATAGAGGGTGTATACTACTAAATCAAATCCCATAGATGACAATAGTAACATGTGGCTAAAACTCCTACCTGCAGTGTATCAATCGATATAAACGCCATGAATATAAATACTACCACCCCTCAACCTTAAAGTGAATCAGAAAAAATTGGGGGTCAAACTACTCATTTCTGAGATAACGAGTAGTGTCTATGACTACTCTAGTTCCGCACAAAATGTGAGTACATTTTTTTTTTTTACATGTTTTAAGCACACGGCTACTTGACACAGTGGCACTAGATGAAATAAAATTGCATACATTTTTTGCCCAGATGAAACCTTGTTTTTTACAACCATCACACTCACATTTATCACCAATCACATGACTTGTTGCATTCACTTCTCTGTCAAAAGTTTGGTGCACCTCGAACTTTGACCCAGCAGGAAGTTATTTTCTTTAGTACTACCTAGAAAACCCCCAAAGTGGTATGGTGGGATATGAAAATATCATGAAGTTAAACATGTAAACATCACAATGCACTTCATGGTACATGCAACATGTTTTTAATGTGGTTTCTAAATTGGTTCTATTCAGTTAGCAAGGGGCGTGATGTAGCCCAGTGGTAAAGTGTTTGCTTGATGTGTGGTCAGTCTAGGATTGATCCCCGTTGGGGGACCCATTGGGCTATTTCTCGTTCCATCCGGTGCTCCACAACTGGTGTAACAAAGGCCGTGGTATGTACTATCCTGTCTGGGATGGTGCATTTAAAAGATCCTTTGCTGCTAATCGAAAAGAGTAGCCCATGAAGTGGCGACAGCAGGTTTCCTCTCTAAATATCTGTGTGTTCCTTAACCATATGTCTGACACCATATAACTGTAAATGAAATGTGTTGAGTGCGTCGTTAAATAAAACAATTCCTTCCTTCCTTCAATTTGCAACAATGTTTATCAAATTATTCAAATTTTATGTAAAGTTTGTTTTAAATGTCCGTATACATATTTGTGTCATCTTACAGTATGCCGGTGAACTGGCTGTTCGAGAAGAGTTTCCCAACGCCATCATCTTCCGACCATCGGACATGTACGGTGCTGAAGACCGATTCCTCAGATACTATGCCAGCTTCTGTAGGTGTCATGTAAATAATACAGAAATATGTCTGATGTATTTAAATATTTAGTGATATACACCTCCAGTATCAAACAGAGTACTGCTGTATTTTCCAAACATTATTGTCAAGTGTGTGTTTATGTACACTGTATGAAATTAAATACTATCTATCAAAAATTATAGTCATCTCTGTTTATGTACACTTTATTTCTCAAATTAAATTAAGTGAAACCTGTCTAAACAGGACCCTGAACAAACTGGGAGCCTGTCAAAACTGGTCAAGTTTCTAAATTCTAAAAGGCAACTCTCGAAACACTGGATCCTGTCTAAATCAGATTTAGTTTTTAGGTCACTGGCATGATTCGGTTTATATAGGTTTCACTGTACTACTCTCCAAACATTATTGTCAAACATGTAATGCAGCTGTTTTTGCATCCCTCAGAATTTGTGATGGCCATTGGCAGTGCTGCCACATAAAGCTTTTGAAAAATTGATGATCAATGGCTTTTTTTATCATTATTAGGTATTTACTTCATTATTATTTGAATAAAATTGTTCAGTGAATTCTCTAGCAAAATATTGTCGATGCATTGTGAATGTGTTATGCAGCTGTTTAAACGTGTGTCAGATTGAGGTCTCAAAAGAGATTTATGCACTAATGTGATCTGTTTTCCACCAACAGGGAGACGAGCCCACGCTCAGGTTCCGCTCTGGCACAAAGGAGAGGCCACCATTAAACAACCAGTTTACGTGAGTTTTCTGTACTATTTGGCACCCGGCAAACATTACACGGGCGGGATTTAGCTCAGTCGGTTGAATGCTTCCCTGAGGTGCTTGTGTTGCAGGATCAAACCACCTTGGTGGATCCATTCAACTGATTGTTGTTTTTTCTCATTCCAACCAGTGCACCACAACTGGTCAAAGGCTGTGGTATGTGCTTTCCTTTCTGTGGAATGGTGGATATAAAAGATCACTTGCTGCATTAGAAAAAACGAAGCAGGTTTCCTCTAAGACTATGTCAAAATTACAAAATGTTTGACATCTAATTAATAGCCAATGATTAATAATTCAATGTGCTTTAGTGGTGTCGTCAATCAACGAATACAGAACTTTGTTATTTCACTCACTCACCTTTGTTTGATACAGTGGATTGTATTTTTCTGGTAGAGCAATGACTTGAGCTGTGATGGGTTCCAAGATCCATTGCTCTTGATGTATTCCGTTTTTTCCCCATCACAACAATGTCCTGTGATGGCTAAATCAAAGGCCATGGTATGTACTGTTCTGTCTTAGGAAAAAGTGCATATAACAGAGATGGATGTTTTCAGATGTTTTTGCTTTTTGTCAAATTGTTTTCCATGTTTTCCATCCAAAAGTTACAATATTGTTTCGACCGATACTTTGCATACGTTCTGAATGAAGGCCGCCATCTTAGACTGTTGTGCAACTCTAACCCTAGGGTAAATCTCGGTACCCATCCACCAATATTAAAATTTACAGATTGTTTTTTGCAACTCGCTTTCATCTCAGGTGTATTAAATGCCTTGCGTTTTTCTGTATTACTAGCCTGTGTGGCAGCAGCAAGTTTCCCCTCTCTCGTTACTACTTATCAAATAAGCATATACCGGTATTACATACCAAATAGCTGTAGCTTAAAATTTACTAAGGTGTCTTTAAGCAAATATCTTTTTCTTTCCTTTTGTTTTAATGGTGTGTCATTTGATATCTGTGAAATATGTGTGTTTATTTTTAGTTGTTTTATCAAAGCAAATGTTGACATATTGTTGATATATTCAGGTGTCGGATGTAGCTGAGGGCGTGAAACAGGCCATCTATAATCCCGACGCATTGGGAAGAACGTTTGAAACTGTCGGGTATGTAGTTAATTTTATCGATACAGTGCATATACACAATACCGTTTCCATATACACAATTCTGTGTGCGGGCATTCAGGGTGCCAGAGAAAAGTTGATCCATGAGCACATTTTCCGTGCGATGACGTCATAATGTTAAAAAAATTACTTTGGGCTCAAAAGTACATTTCCTCAACATCAAATTTTGTGTAATAATCGACATGCGAAAAACGCAGATACGGAAAAATTCATTTACGCGTGTGGAATCGCATTAATGTAAAGCGGGCCCATTGGGCTATTTCTCGTTCCAGCCAGTGCTCCACAACTGTTGTACCAAAGGCCGTGGTATTTACTATCCTGTCTGTGGGATGGTGCATATAAAAGATCCCTTGCTGCTAATCGAAAAGAGTAGCCCATGAAGTAGTGACAGCGGGTGTCATCTCAATATCAGTGTGGTCCTTAACCATATGTCCGACGCCATATAACCATAAATAAAATGTGTTGAGTGCCTCATAAAATAAAACATTTCCTTCCTTCATCTGGTGAAGTGTTATACATGTAGCTTTCAAAATCCTCTTCCATGTTTCAATTGTTTACACTTTGACCATGTTATAATTAAGTGTTTTGTCATAGTATGTTATATGGTTATCTTTAGAATGTTATGTGCAGTTTTTATGTTGCCTTAAAAGTCTGTTGTGATCCATTCATGTTTTTATTTCCAGTCCTAATCGTTACTACCTAGCGGATCTCGTTGACTTCTTCTACAACTGCATGAGATTCCGACAGTTCAAGAGAATACATCTTACTCCTGTATTCCGGTAACTGTTACTCTAATATATGAAGTGCTATCATGTGGCGACAGAATATAGTTCAGTGCGTAGTGTGGTCATAGGATCAGTTACTCTTGGTGAAGTTCTGTGTGTGAATATGGGAGGGGGGAGGGGGGGTGGGGGACATCCCAACAGAAAAAGTTTAAAAGTTTATTTTGTTTAACAACTCCACTAGAGCAAACTGGTTAATTATCAACTATTGGATGTTGACATTTGATAAATCTTGTGTTTGAATATGGGAGGGGGGACATCCCAACCAAAAAAGTTTATTTTGTTTAACAGCACCACTAGAGCAAACTGGTTAATTAATTATCGACTATTGGATGTCAAACATTTGATAATTCTGATATAGCCATCAGAGGAAACCCGCTACAAGCTTAGATTGGTGGTTTAATATGTTGGAGATGCATCATAGCTTATTATAACTTAGAGACTTGTATACACGTAATTAGTACTTAATGACATGTTTAAACTCAGACAAGAAAGTTTTGCAAGTTGGCAAATGTGTTTAAATAAAAGAAAATTTTAAAAGTGCAATCCGACACAATTTAAATGATGCATCATTTCTCAATATAAGTAACAGGAGATTTTCTATATACAGTGAAACCCCTCTAAACCGGACAACCAAAGGACCAAGTATTTTGTTAATTGTTTTGGTGGTGTCCGGTTCTCAGGGGTTATATTGATACAAAAGCTTTTGTTGTGCTCTGTCATTTGTTTCCTCTTGTGTCCTATTCATATTCAGCCTTATATATGTATTAAAATGTATCCAACCGATAATAGGGGCGGGATGTAGCCCAGTGGTAAAGCATTTGCTTGATGCGCAGTCAGTCTAGGATTGATCCCCGTCGATGGACCCATTGGGCTATTTTTTATTCTAGCCATTGCTCCACAACTGGTGTAACAAAGGCTGTGGTATGTACTATCCTGTCTGTGGGATGGTGCATATAAAAGATTCTTGCTGCTAATCGAAAAGAGTAGCCCATGAAGTGGGGACAGCGGGTTTCCTCTCTCAATATCTGTGTGGTCCTTAATCATATGTCTGATGTCATATAACCGTAAATAAAATGTGTTGATTGCATAGTTAAATAAAACATTTCCTTCCTTCCAACAGATAATAATCCAATAAAGAACCGTACTCCGTCACATGTAATGGTGATTAAACATCTAATTGCTAACCTGAGCATGTGCATATTGCACTAGCTATGTTAGCAGTTAGGCAATCCGACCGAAGATGGCGAAATGACAATAAACGCAACAATTAGTGACATGATAATGGTTGAATTGTCCAGTTTTTAGAGGTACAATTTGCACTAAATAAAAAGTTTGGGACTTAATTATTTGTCTGATGTCCAGTTTAGAGAGGTTTCTGGTTAGAGAGGTAAACGTTAGTGTCAACAGATGCGTAAATCACAAAGCCATGGAAAACGTCTGGTATTGAGAGAATTTCAGTTTAGGGAGGGTCCTTTCTTGTATAATGAAATACATAACTGTCATGTCATTGAATGAAGGTTGTAATTTAAAATACAATGCAGTAGTACCAGATTACTAAAAAAAATTTGTCTTAATACACTTGTGTGGTGTTTCAGAATGAAGGCTCATCTTATTTCACTGATATCACCAGACCCAGTCTGTTCACTGGAGAAGTTGGAACGGGTGAGATTATTAGCACATGATTTTTCAAGTTACTAGGTTATTTAACAATGAATTTGATTACAAAGCGAACTGCAGTTAGCTGATTTTACCACTGATAACATCAGTTAATTTGGTGCAGTCTAAATCATTACAGAGCCATAACGTGGCACCTCCAATTTGCACACAAATATAAAGTTTAAAATTGATTTTAGATCATTTACAAAAGTCATAAGTGACTATTTGTCTTCCCCCTCACCCCCCCACCCCCAGTCATATGTGACTATTTCTCTTCCCCCCCAAAAACCCCCAAAACGAAACAATTTATTAGATTTTGCCATTGGATGACAGAATAAATATAAACACCATGTTCAACTGCCTTGAATTACATTTCAGTTTGTGTGACTTTGTGGTAAAGCACATACTTGAGATGAATTATACATGATGTAAAAGGCATAGCATTAACATTTATATAAGAATCATTTATTGTGCAGTTAAACATTTATTAAACCTCATATCATCAAATAGATGTTATCAGATCACAGGAAGTATGGTTGCATGATAATAATGCTTACCTAATTCATATATTAAGTTAAGAATTAATGTTGATCAGTGGTTGAAATACAGCTGTCCCCGACAGGGTTTTTTCCAGTCAGCATCACCACGGGCTGATTTTCAGCCAATTTCGACCCCTAGCCTGGTGCTTATAAGTCTAGACTTGAGACTCTAATAGTCTGAGACAGTAACGTCATACAAATTGCATGCGTGTGATGTCATTTGAGATTAAGTCTGGACTCTAAACGTTTTATAAGCACAGGCCCTGTTAATATATTTATATCTTAAATTGTATATCACATTTGTCTTCAGGAACACATCACAGATACTCTGACCGACTGTCCAACCTTGGAGGATTTGGGCGTGGCACTGACAAAACTTGAAAACCGGGCACCTTTTGACCTGAAGCCATTTAGACGAAATGCATACTATGCTGAAACACTTGGCGAGTTTCCCGATCCACCAGCTCCACCAGTTGTAGTGTGAAGTTGACTAGGATATATATCTAACTTGAGACACTGTGCGATGTTACTGGGTCACTTCAAGTGAAAAAACAAACAGCATGTCACGTTTAATGAGACTGAAGTTCAGTGTTGGGTTTTATTCTTGGAATACTGATCCCTAGTTATTTTATAGTTGGTAATGAAGATATGAAACTGGTTTCTGATACGATGAGTTGTTAAAATTAACTATATGTGTAACACGTGTGCTTAATGTCAGTCAATGACTGAAATAAATGTATTTATCAAAGGACTTGTGTTTTCTAATTCCCTGACTGAATGGTGTAAGCTGTACATAAATTAAACATATTCATTTTTAATGTGCATCCATACATTTGAGGGTAGGATGTAGCCCAATGGTAAAGCATTTACCTGATCGGTCTATAATCGGTGGACCTGTTGGGCTATTTCTTGTTCCATCCAGTGCTCCACAACTGGTGTAGCAAAGGCTGTGATATGCACTATCCTGTCTGGGGATGGTGCAAATAAGATCCCTTGCTGCCAATTAATCAAGAGTAGCCCATGTGTGGTTCTTAGCCATATGTCCGACACCATATAACCAGGGGCACGACGTAGCCCAGTGGTAAAGCACTCACTTAATGCGCGGTCGATCTGAGATCAATCCCCATTGGTGGGCCCATTGGGCTATTTCTCGTTCCTGCCAGTGCACCACAACTGGTATATCAAAGGCTGTGGTATGTGCTATTCTGTCTGTGGGATGGAGCATATAAAAGATCCCTTGCTGCTAATTGAAAAGAGTAGCTCATGAAGTGGTGACAGCAGGTTTCCTTTCTCAATATTTGTGGTCCTTGACCATATAGCCATAAATAAAATGTGTTGAATGTGTCGAATAAATAAATAAAACCCCAAAACAACCATATAAGCATAAACAATGTGTTGAGTGTGTTAAATAAACCCACTTCTTTCTTCCAGTCCACAAAAGCTTCAACTTCGTTTGTGTAAATGTTGTCCTACAGGGACGGGTTTTCTTTGACAAATTGTTCACGAAAAGGAAAAAGGAAAAAATTGTTTTTGTCCGGATGGAAAACTGTTCTGGCTTTCCAGTGAGGAGACTTGACTCTGTAGATGGTGAAAGAGGAAAACTGCCAACTGTTTGATTTGTGCACATCATCTACTTTTACTTTCAATTTACACACATTATTCTCTGATATTCCATTAAAGCCCTTACTAGCTGTATGACAAGAATAACATGTGAACATCACCTTTCAAGGAAAACTTTCTGCCCATGTTGAACAATTTTAAGCATTCAGTTAAAAGTAAATGTTTGATCATTCATTTCATTTCAACTTGACTTTAGTGCTCACATGGTCCTAGGAACGTATTAGATGGGTGTTAATTACAACTAGTGAGAAAGAAGTCTGTATCATTGCCTCCAGACAGACATAAAAACCCACCCGGTGGTGATATTTCAAGCTTGGTACCTACTACGTCTTAAACTCAATGGTTTAATCACTATGACACTGATGCTGGTTGTGCTGTATACAAAAATATTTTCATATACATTTTATGTCGATGCCCAGTCTTAAGAATAAGGGAGACAACTCTTGTTAAAAAAAACCCAAAAGTTTTAATTAACGTCATACTCAACGCAATGTAATTACAGTTATATGGGTAAGAACCACAGAGACAATTGGAGAGGAAACACGCTGCCGTCAGTCAATGATATTTTATATACAGCATCCCACAGACATAATAGTACTTACCACATCTTTGTTACACCAGATGTGGAGCACTGGCTGGAATGAAAATAGCCGAATAATCGTATTACAACTACTGGCCTTGGTGGCGTTGTGGTTAAGCCATCGGACACAAGGCTGGTAGATACAGGGTTCACAGCCCAGTACCGGCTCCCACCCAGAGCGAGTTTTATCGACTCGATGGGTAGTTGTAAGAACACTACACCCTCTTCTCTCTCACTAACAACTCACTCACTGTCCTGGACAGACAGCCCAGATAGCTGAGGTGTGTGTCCAGGACAGCGTGCTTGAATCTTAATTGGATATAAGCACGAAAATATGTTCAAATGAATTAAAAATATGATGACAACTTCACTTCCCAATACCAAATAAACACACTAGATGTTAAAAAAAAGTGTAAGGAGTTGCATGTGTGCATGCAGGAATTTTAGCATTGGTGGGGTCTGGACTGGTGACTGAAGTTTATAGAGGGATCGAGTAGATCAATGAAATATATTGCGAGAGAAAATAAATTAACTTGAGCAGCAAGGGGTTTCAACCCCTGAAACCCTCCCCCTGCACATATACCTACGATGTAAATATTTGGCGTAGCAACCACAAACTGCAGCTACAATTATTTCGTGAAATGCATACTATTACTAAAGTCATTCTTTATGGAAAAATGGAAACAAGATCAAAGAAAGGGAATAAAAGTAAATAATAATTTATTCATTTGTTTTTCACACACCTAAAATATAATAAAAAAGTTTATCTTATCCATAAATTTACAATTTTTCAGAATAAACTTATCAAGCAGGTTTGGTACAACTACTAAAAATTTATTTTATCATACCCTACACTTAAAATTAATTTTTATAACCAATGAAAATTAATGTTACAATACCACCCCACATCCCAATATGTTGTAACCAATAAAAATGTATCTTACACCAGCCCCACACCTCAGAATCAATGAAAATTGATCCCACAACACATACATGTAACGCTTCCAAATTTATGATCTCAAAAAATCCAAGTTTGTTGTAACCAATGAAAATTATCTTCACACATTAAATCTTTTGGGGAACATTAACATTTATTTTAAAATACCCGCATGTCAAAGTGTTGTAACCAAATAACATTTAACTTGCAACATCTCACATACCTATCAATTTACAAACATAAACCCCCACCTCTCAAGTTAATGTAAAATATTATATCTTTAAAGTTCATATACATGTAATTGCTTTTATGTCAAGACCATTTTGCTGTTAATAGAACTGATAAGTATATAAATAGTTTGTTGCATTTTTTCAAGATTTAAATATTTCACAGTAAATCTTTGTGCTAATGATTTTCACATCTGGATGGGCGTCACAGTAGAAACATGCTGCTCTGCTGTTTGTTGTTACTGCTGTCGTGACTGTTGAAGTTGCAGTTGAGGTTGTCATCATAAAACTACAACCGAGTTTGGTTCAAGCATACGTGAGTACTTTGGTTGCTTTGAGTATCTGCTCGACACAGTCAATGAACTCGATACTAGATGATTTGATTCTGTCCACGGCTTCCTCTGACCCTGTGTACGTTACAAGGTGGTACATGTTCGAATGGTACTGAAACAAAACAAATATAAAATCGATGATCTAAATTTTCTGATTTACATACACTTTTTTTATTCTGCATAACATGCATTTATGCAGCCTCAAAATACATATAGTATTGCATCAGCAATTTAGTACAAATAATAACAAAGTCAACACTCGATCAAGACAAAAAATGCAGTTGCAGATCAGCTTTTTATGGCACGGTAGGACTAAACCAAATAACTTCCGGCTGGGTCAAAGTTCGAGGTGCACCCAACTTTTGATTAAGAAGTGAACACCACAAGTCCTGTGATTGGTTATAAATGATAAATATGAGTGTGCTGGTTGTAAAAAAAAATTTAGTTTCATCTGGGCTAAACATGTATGCAATTTTATTTCATCTAGTACTACTGTGTCAAGTAGCCTTGTGCTTGGAACATGTATGGGGTACCTGTACAAAAAAAAGTACTCAAATCTTGTGTGGAATTAGAGTAGTCATAGATGCTACCCATTATCTCAGAAATGAGCAGCTTGACCCCCAATTTTTTTTGATTTACTTTAAGGGTGAGAGGTAGTAGTATTTATATCCATGGCGTTTATGTCAATTGATACATTGCAGGTAGGAGTTTTAGCCACATATGTTACTACTGTCGTCTATGGGGTATGGGATTTGATTTGGTAGTATACACCCTACAAAAGAGACATAAATAGCCCAATGGGCCACCAACAGGGATCGATCCTAGACTGTATTTAGTAATTTCGGACAACAATAAATGTTAAATTCACCTCGGTTACTGCCGACTCTTCAACGTATTGCTCATCAAACTCATTCATCTTGAGTTTCATCACCTGACGCTTCGTCGCCTGGAACAGACTCCAGTCCTCCTGTAGTCAAAGAAAGAAAACAACTGTTTATTGACAAATAAATCAGTGATACGATTATAAAAATAAATAAAAAATCCCAGAACAAAACAAAAGAGCCCTTGAAAATTATAAAATAATGACTTGTGACTGCAGAGTAAATGAACATATGTACCGAGGTGGGATGTGGTTTTGTGGTAGAGTGCTCGCCTGAGGTGTAATGTTCCAGTCAGTGTTCCGTGACTTGTAACAGCAATGTGCTGTCCTGTCTATGTGCATATAACTAGATCCCTTGCTGCTATCTGGTAGGAATAGCCCATATGGCAGTAGTGGGTTTCCTATTTCACTGTAGACCAAGAGTCAAAATAACCACAAGTTAGACACCAAATACTGCTTAAAATGTGTTGATTTGTCATTATAGAAATACAATTTTTTTTAATGGATTCTTTTCCTGTTGGAAGGAAAAAATTAATTTGATGTTATCATAAACTAAGACTACCATTTACTAAATTTGCACAACTGTATGTTAAAGGCAGTTTATTGTGTTCCTGTGACCCCTATTATTCAACTAAACATCACAGTAGTCTGCTGTTCCGGATGCTGCTAACTACATTAATATCTAGTATTCAAGACAGAGTCCGAGTCAGTGCACCCACCTCCAGCAGTCGTTCGTCGGACAGATGTTCTGCCGTCTGGAAGATGATCTTCTGTTTGTCGTTGACCTCGCTGTTCCACTTGCTCCAGGAAAATGCCATGGACGACGCGACCAGTGCCATCTCTTCGTAGATCCTCTCTTCCACCACCAGATGCTGGAATGGAAATCAGTTAGTTAAAGTTTGTCTTGCTTAACGACACTACTAGAGCACATTGGTTAACTAATTATCAGCGCCATCTCTTCGTAGATCCTCTCTTCCACCACCGGATGCTGGAACGGACATCATTAACAGTTCCCAACAGAGAATATCTCAGTTGATTCATTTGTAGGCCGCAGACAAATCCTGCTGTGTAAGGGGCGCTAATACTCTGACTCACCATCACTCCACTGAGAATATTTCAAGGAGAGTGATTTTTAGCTCACCTTACAGGTAGCACGTGAATTAAAAATATAATACTGCAAATACTCCCCATAATGTAAGTAATCACTCAGTTTTTAAATAAGTAATCCATTTTTTTTCAGGTCAAGGTCTGGCAAGATATCTACAAAAGCAACCATAACATGCATAAAAATGTCAATCACTTTTAGTTTTCAGCTATTTCTTTAGCCTACAGGTTTTGTTCAATACTAAAACATAACAAACATTTGTTAATGGACAGGCATAATAAGACACAATTCATGTATGTGGATTTTTTAAATGGTTTATCTTATGTTGTTTAATATGGAATTTTAATCTCAATATGCACATAACATGAGAACTGATTGGCTGGAATCTCTGTTTTACTATCTTCACTTCACATTGCTGGAGAAACTAAATCTAAAACTAAAACTGTTCAAATATAACATAGTTGTCCCCTAAATAAAGCATAATTTAACTCACCTTGTCTTGTATTGTGACATACTTTGAAGAATCCGGAGCTGGAAATATGTTCATGCCAACTTTCTGCAAAGCCTGAATAGAAAAGAAAATATGATGCTAAATTGATCCATATACTTTGATAAATTATAACGTATATAGACAAAATGCCATGGTATATGGTGTTCTTTCTGTAGGAAAGTATATAAAAGATCCCTTGCTGCTTTGTGGTAGGAAGGTTTATCAAACGTTAAGGTATGTGGTGTAAAGTTACCTTGATAAAGTCTCTAGGAATCATTGGGATGTTCTTCAAAGGCGCTAATTCTGGAAGCTCTGTTGATTTGCTCAAACAGCAAGTTGAATCCTGAAAACCCAAAACATCTTGTATCAGAAATGTCATTTTACTGTATAGACAGTTTAGCTCTTTACCATAGGCCATCGCTTTAGTGTATACTGTCAAATGTCTCTTTACAATATAGACAGTTTAGCTCTTTACCATAGGTCATCGCTTTAGTGTATACTGTGAAATGTCTCTTTACAATATAGACAGTTTAGCTCTTTACCATAGGTCATCGCTTTAGTGTATACTGTGAAATGTCTCTTTACAATATAGACAGTTTAGCTCTTTACCATAGGTCATCGCTTTAGTATATATAGTGTCAAATGTCTCTTTACAATATAGACAGTTTAGCTTTACCACAGACTATCTGTGTTGTATATACTATCAAATGCTATTTTTTACTACAGACCATCTCTTTATTACAGGCTAACTCTTTATTACAGGCCATCTCTTTACCACTGACTATCACCTCAATGGGGAGGATCTCACGTCAATCTCAATCTCTACAATGGAGGCCACTATGGGGAGGACCTCACCTCTATCTCAATCTCTACAATGGCGGCCACTATGGGGAGGACCTCACCTCTATCTCAATCTCTACAATGGCGGCCACTATGGTGAGGACCTCACCTCCATCTCTACAATGGTGGCCACTATGAGGAGGATCTCACCTCTATCTCAATCTCTACAATGGAGGCCACTATGGGGAGGACCTCACCTCTATCTCAATCTCTACAATGGCGGCCACTATGGGGAGGACCTCACCTCCATCTCAATCTCTACAATGGCAGCCACTATGGGGAGGATCTTACCCACCTCTCAATCTCTACAATGGTGGCCACTATGGGGAGGACCTCACCTCTATCTCTATCTCAATCTCTACAATGGCAGCCACTATGGTGAGGATCTCACCTCCATCTCAATCTCTACAATGGCGGCCACTATGGGGAGGACCTCACCTCTATCTCAATCTCTACAATGGCGGCCACTATGGGGAGGATCTTACCTCCATCTCAATCTCTACAATGGCGGCCACTATAGGGAGGATCTCACCTCCATCTCAATCTCTACAATGGTGGCCACTATGGGGAGGATCTCACCTCTATCTCAATCTCTACAATGGCGGCCACTATGGGGAGGATCTTACCCCCCCTCTCAATCTCTACAATGGTGGCCACTATGGGGAGGACCTCACCTCCATCTCTATCTCAATCTCTACAATGGCAGCCACTATGGTGAGGATCTCACCTCCATCTCAATCTCTACAATGGTGGCCACTATGGGAGGATCTCACCTCTATCTCAATCTCTACAATGGTGGCCACTATGGGGAGGACCTCACCTCTATCTCAATCTCTACAATGGCGGCCACTATGGTGAGGACCTCACCTCTATCTCAATCTCTACAATGGCAGCCACTATGGGGAGGACCTCACCTCTATCTCAATCTCAATCTCTACAATGGCAGCCACTATGGGGAGGATCTCACCTCCATCTCAATCTCTACAATGGCGGCCACTATGGGGAGGACCTCACCTCTATCTCAATCTCTACAATGGCGGCCACTATGGTGAGGATCTTACCCCCATCTCAATCTCTACAATGGCGGCCACTATGGGGAGGACCTCACCTCTATCTCTATCTCAATCTCTACAATGGCAGCCACTATGGTGAGGACCTCACCTCTATCTCTATCTCAATCTCTACAATGGCAGCCACTATGGTGAGGATCTCACCTCCATCTCAATCTCTACAATGGCAGCCACTATGGTGAGGATCTCACCTCCATCTCAATCTCTACAATGGAGGCCACTATGGGGAGGATCTCACCTCTATCTCTACAATGGCGGCCACTATGGTGAGGATCTCACCTCCATCTCAATCTCTACAATGGCGGCCACTATGGTGAGGATCTCACCTCCATCTCAATCTCTACAATGGCGTCCACTATGGTGAGGATGTCACCTCCATCTCAATCTCTACAATGGCAGCCACTATAGGGAGGACCTCACCTCTATCTCAATCTCTACAATGGCGGCCACTATAGGGAGGATCTCACCTCCATCTCAATCTCTACAATGGCGGCCACTATAGGGAGGACCTCACCTCTATCTCTATCTCAATCTCTACAATGGCGGCCACTATGGTGAGGACCGCTCGGTTCAACCCGCGGGGCCGGATCTCCCACGACTGGAAGGGCATGTTGATGTGAGCATCCTGCAGCAGGGCCAACGTTCCAAATCGACTAGTCTTGAAATCAAGCGTCCGTTTTTCTGAAATATCAATTACAGAAATGTTGTATGTGCATGCAATCATGCTGTTAAAAAATCCTATTGAATTAAGGTCCATACAAAACATGGAGCCAGTTGTTCAAAGCATAGTTAAATGAACCCTGGGTTATGTATGGGTACTTTTGATTGTTCTAAATCAAGTTTAAACATTATGTTTTCAGTTAATATTTGTATTAATTTTGTCCTTCGTTTTGAAAATTTGTTAATCACTGGGCTAACTAATGTTTGAACTGGCTCATGATCTATAAAATCAGATGGTCTTTATAGAGGTAAAAATTAATGCATTTATGTTCTGAAAGGGCAAATTAATGCAATTTGTCATTACATGATGTGTTCACGTGTTAAATTAGCTTCAAATATTAATGTTTATGGACTATATCTGAATAAATTAAATTAAAGAGAGAGGCAAGTGGCCATGCTTCATTAAGTGGTCTGTTGTAAAATTAAACCTACCTTCATTATATACAATGTCTGAAAATCCATTAAGCCTCCAGAGTTTGTGTTTGTCGTCCCACCAAGTAATCTGTGGTTCCTCCAAGTAAACCTGGTTTGTTGGAAGTCTGTACACAATTAAAGAAAACACAAATTACATAACTAAAAGAACAATCAACTGCTAACAATGGAAAAAACGAAACTATGGCTATTTGATATCTAGTATGTGAAAGTTCACAACTGGGAGAGAGTGAGAGTGAGAGTGAGAGTGAGAGTGAGAGTGAGAGAGAGAGAGAGAGAGAGAGAGAGAGAGAGAGAGAGAGAGAGAGAGAGAGAGAGAGAGAGAGAGAGAGAGAGAGAGAGAGAGAGAGAGAGAGAGAGAGAGAGAGAGAGAGAGAGAGAGAGAGAGACAGACAGAGAAAGAAATAGATAGAGAGAGAGAGAAATAGATAGAGAGAAACAGTGACACACAGACAGCAATAGAATGGGAAGGCTGTTACTACCAAATAATAGTACGAGATTTTTAATATGCACTTTCATAAAACAGGACGATACATCCACCCCTCCTAAAAGATGCAACATAACTAATGATTTTGCAAGAGATTTTTTTATTGACATTTTAAAAAACCCCATATATGCTTGCATTTACTCTCTCATCCCCTGAATATGATAGTTAAGCACATGAATTTGTTATTGTCCCCTAACTGCACTAAACTATGTCTGAGTGGACTGACATATATTTATTATATCTCACTTAATATGGATTCCCACTGGTGGTTTCTCATCTCGCTTCTCCTGAGTGTGCGAGTCCTTTTGGTCCTTGGTCTGGTTCGCAGCTGCTGGCTCAGCCTTGTATTCTAGGTAATTCAGTTCAGGGGGGTCCACCACTATGGTTACATGTAAAAATAGAGTACAATTCAGTTCTGTGTTTAGTGGGTCCAGCACTATGGTTACATGTAACAATAGAGTACAATTCAGTTTGGTGTTTAGGGGGTCTAGCACTATGGTTACATGTAACAATATAGTACAATTCAGTTTGGTGTTTAGGGAGTCAAGCACTATGGTTACATGTAAAAATAGAGTACAATTCAGTTTGGTGTTTAGGGGGTCTAGCACTATGGTTACATGTAACAATATAGTACAATTCAGTTTGGTGTTTAAGGGGTCTAGCACTATGGTTACATGTGAAAATAGAGTACAATTCAGTGTGGTGTTAAGTGGGTTCAGCACTATGGTTACATGTAAAAATAGAGTACAATTCAGTTTGGCGTTTAGGGGGTCCAACACTATGGTTACATGTAAAAATAGAGTACAATTCAGTTTGGTGTTTATGGAGTCTAGCACGATGGTTACATGTAAAAATATAGTACAATTCAGTTTGGTGTTTAGTGGGTCCAGCACTATGGTTACATGTAAAAATAGAGTACAATTCAGTTTGGTGTTTAGGGGGTCCAGCACTATGGTTACATGTAAAAATAGAGTACAATTCAGTTTGGTGTTTAGTGGGTCCAGCACTATGGTTACATGTAAAAATAGAGTACAATTCAGTTTGGTGTTTAGGGGGTCCAGCACTATGGTTACATGTAAAAATAGAGTACAATTCAGTTTGGTGTTTAGGGAGTCAAGCACTATAGTTACATGTAAAAATAGAGTACAATTCAGTTTGGTGTTTAGGGAGTCGAGCACTATGGTTACATGTAAAAATAGAGTACATACAATTCAGTTTGGTGTTTAGGGAGTCAAGCACTATGGTTACATGTAAAAATAGAGTACAATTCAGTTTGGTGTTTAGGGAGTCGAGCACTATGGTTACATGTAAAAATAGAGTACATACAATTCAGTTTGGTGTTTAGGGAGTCAAGCACTATGGTTACATGTAAAAATAGAGTACAATTCAGTTTGGTGTTTAGGGAGTCTAGCACTATGGTTACATGTAAAAACAGAGTACAATTCAGTTTGGTGTTTAGGGAGTCTAGCACTATGGTTACATGTAACAATAGAGTACAATTCAGTTCTGGGGGTAGAGTGAGTGTCCACCACTAGGGTTAAGCCGGTGGTTTTACTGACACAATTTGTTTTTTATTGGTGATGCGAAACAAAGTCAATAAGATTTGAAATTTGCAACAGTAAAACCACCAATCTATGTCGGTAAATAAGAAAATGCAAAAGAGTTATTACTATTCTAATTTCAACCATTTATTGTTGTTTTTAATAACAAATTATTATACTTTTTAAACAAATAACCAACTAGTGATGTCATAAGGTAATTCGGTAACTACAACTCAACTTCAAAAATCTGCATCTGGTAAAACACAGGTTTTATCACCTGAAATTGTAATAGACATCTAGATTCATTCTCATAAATGTTTTAATTAGAATAAATATAACTTACTCCCACCCCCCCAAAAAAAACCCAACCCAACCTTTTCTCTAATTAGTTGCTGAGACAAACCTTTAAAAATATAATTTTTTGTAATGTCACCAACTCATAAAATGATGCTGATCCACATCAATTTTTTTACCCGTTGTAATGTAATATTTAAAGAAACAAAAAGCCTGCCACTTGACACTACTAGCAAATTGGATCCCAGCAAACGACATACATTGTGCTGGGATGGCCTCGGAGTGCACCTACGTGTAGTGATGGTCCACTTGTTGACGGTCTTCGGCTGTGGAGGCAACTCCAGCAGGTTGAAGGTGATGATCTCCCCAATCACATGGAATGCACGCAGATCCAGCACGTCGTCAAACTCATCAAAGTCCAGCCACTCCACAGGCTCTAAAAACAAACACAAAATGTGTTTTTGATCATATGTCACCAACGAACATGGTACGCATGCAGATCCAACAAAATTGATCAGTCCAGCCACTCCACAGGCTCTACAAACAAATACACAAATGGGAAATGCTTTGTTACCTTTATATTTAAGGTTCATCTCTTATTTCTTTTAGATTCTTCAAAGTTTGAACAAAACAAAAAGTATGTGCAAGCTGTGTGAATTGGAGAAGCCATTTACACAAAAGTTTGCCATGTTTTTGTTTGTTGTTCATACACACATTAAAAAATGAACAAACTTTGCTACAGCTTTACATTATAATGACTAAAATGGAAATTGGAGAAAACGTTTCTCTTTTACGAATACTTCACCTGACCTCAAAGGCATATTCTCCTAAGGACAGTAGTCCGAAAATTCCAACAGCCAATGAGATGGCTTAAACATCTTCCAATGAGTCCTCCTTCCTGTTCCAGTCATGTGAAATAGAAAATAAATTACTTTTTGCAATGTGTTTTTGGTGATATATTATCAACAAACCCAGCAGCCTGCCATGATTGTGTTACGTACCTGGTGTTACTCGGTCCTCATAAACCTCCTCCTCCATGATTGTGTGTTATGTACCTGGTGTTACTCAGTCCTCATAGTCCTCCTCCATGATTGTGTGTTACGTAATTGGTGTTACTCGGTCCTCATAGTCCTCCTTCTCCATGATTGTGTGTTACATACCTGGTGTTACTCGGTCCACAGTCCTCCTCTTCCTCCTCCTCCATGATTGTGTGTTACATACCTGGTGTTACTCGGTCCTCATAGTCCTCCTCTTCCTCCTCCTCCATGAGTGTGTGTTACATACCTGGTGTTACTCGGTCCTCATAGTCCTCCTCTTCCTCCTCCTCCATGAGTGTGTGTTACATACCTGGTGTTACTCGGTCCTCATCTTCCATGATTGTGTGTTACATACCTGGTGTTACTCGGTCCTCATAGTCCTCCATGATTGTGTATTACGTACCTGGTGTTACTCGGTCCTCATAGTCCTCCTCAACCTCCACCTCCATGATTATGTGTTCGTACCTGGTGTTACTCGGTCCTCATAGTCCTCCTCCTCCATGATTATGTGTTATATACCTGGTGTTACTCGGTCCTCATAGTCCTCTTCCTCCTCCATGATTGTGTGTTATGTACCTGGTGTTACTCAGTCTTCATAGTCCTCTTCCTCCTCCTCCATGATTATGTGTTACATACCTGGTGTTACTCGGTCTTCATAGTCCTCTTCCTCCTCCTCCATGATTATGTGTTACATACCTGGTGTTACTCGGTCCTCATAGTCCTCCTCCATGATTATGTGTTACGTACCTGGTGTTACTCGGTCCTCATAGTTCTCCTCCATGATTGTGTGTTACATACCTGGTGTTACTCGGTCCTCATAGTCCTCCTCCTCCATGATTGTGTATTATGTACCTGGTGTTACTCGGTCCGCATAGTCCTCCTCAACCTCCTCCTCCATGATTATGTGTTACGTACCTGGTGTTACTCGGTCCTCATAGTCCTCCTCCATGATTATGTGTTATGTACCTGGTGTTACTCGATCCTCATAGTCCTCCTCCATGATTATGTGTTACATACCTGGTGTTGCTGGGTCCTCATAATCTCCTCTTCCTCCTGAACCTCCTTCTCCATGATTGTGTGTTACGTACCTGGTGTTACTTGGTCCTCATAGTCCTCATCTTCCTCCATGATTGTGTATTACGTACCTGGTGTTACTCGGTCATCATAGTCCTCTTCCTACTTGATTGTGTGTTACATACCTGGTGTTACTCGGTCCTCATAGTCCTCCTCTTCCTCCTCAACCTCCTCCTCCTTGGTCTCCTCCTCCTCAGGCTTCTCCTCCTCCTCCTTCCCAAAATTTTGTAGCTGACTCAACAGGTCCTAAAAAAATATAAACATTAGCCAGTCTACAAATAACTTTATGGAATTATTTATAAAAAGTTTTTTCCCAAATTGCAAAAAAATAAGCTTTTCTTTAAATAGAGATTTCTAATATTCTCTCCTCTTTGTGGACATCTTTAACCAGCACTTACATGACTATGCAAATATTTTTACACAAACAATATTTTACATCTGGAACCCACTCTTAATTCAGTGACAATACTGAACATAGGCCATGAACGTAGAATGAGAAAACAGAGTTATTAATTTATTTATTTTTTACAAAATATATGGGGTTTATAGTGGGGCCCCATTTTTGGGGGGGTGAGTGGGGGGATGGAGAGACCTAAGGACACACATCTGAAGTGAATCAGGATCAGGGCCCATTTTACGAAGCAATCTTAGCACTAAGATCACCTTAAGTGCCTAGCTGTCTTATCACTTAAGGTGATGTTAGTCCTAAGAGTGTATTGTAGGCTGGGTCTGAGGACATGACTCTCACCATGGTGTTGTCTTTCTCCACCTCGGCCTCCTGCTCCTCCTGCTGCTCCCCTTCCTCCCCCGGGCTCTCCGTCTCTTCCGGCACCTCCTCCTTCACTTCCTCCTCCACCACCACTTCCGGAACTGATATCAAACAGGTTATATCACAAAACAATTCACAATAACTTAGCTTGGTTTAAACTCCCCTGACTTAAAGTAGAAGTAACCATTTAAAATACTAACATACTGTGAGCATTGACAATTTTGTAGTAATTTTTGGTTTTTAATTTGACATGAGCTAATAATTACTTTCCTTGGAACTAGTTTGAGAAGAGTCATGGGGAGTGAGAGTGATAGCTCCCCTTAAGCTGCGAGGTCTGGCTAAGGCGCCATTCACAGATATCCACATTTTTACATGTACCACCTGTAAGCTGGGAGAAGTGTGCACTTTTTAAATGAAATCTTGATGAAAATATCCCTTGCAAAAATCAACATTTCAGATGTCCACTTTAACCTTCTGACTGCAGGCGAAATATCTCACCCGATGTAATGCCAGTCGACATAATGTACACTGTATACAGTGCATTACCCAATTCATATTTCAACACTCACCGGAAATTAATTATACAGTTTCCTGTAAACATTACTTGACACAATGGCTGCTTTAGTTTTTGTTTTTCAATGGAAAATACCTTTTTCGGCAAGTATTTTTGCTTGACAACAATGGCAGCATATCGCAGTCATTTTCAGAGATTGATAGCTGATTGTGACAGCTAATTTGATAATAAATTTGATTGTTTTATCAACAACGAAAATCACCAAATATTGGGATATGAATCATAGTTCATTTTAAAAACAAATTCTGGTCAGAAAACCAGTTATTGGGAATAATGGACATAAATACTGGATAGCTGGCCACAAATGCCAGTAAGTAAATGCAACTTTTTAGATTTTTTGCCTAATTTTAGTCAACATTAACTGATCTAAAATATCATAAAAATTATAAAAACCCACGAAAATAATACTTACCATTCAAATATGAACTTTATTTTATGTATTTATAAAACATTTAAGTTAATATATGTGAGTAAAAATTATAAACTTGTACCCACTAAACATGTTTTTTGTCAAAAATTAATCCAGTAGTCTAAAGGTTAAAGGGGGGGGAGTAATTAAATTTCTCGTCTACCATTAAGTTTTTCGATACACTGTGATTAATATCCATAGATGCAACTATAAACCAAGTTTCTCTGACCTGGGAGTTATAGTTTATGAGACTCTCCTAACAGCAAAACTTTTAACAAAAAAGTTGACATCATTACCACCACTGTCGTTGGAAAAATAATACCTATATACCTAAAAAGTATGATTTGTAGACTTGTGAATAACCCCTAAACTAGCTCAAATTAAATAGTTTCTACTGAAGTATGTTTTTTATTTATTAGAAAATAAATAATGCAAAGAATTCTACCTTCAGGTTCTTTTATCTTTGGTCTAGGCAAGAATGCTTTGCACTGAGGTGACCAGTGATCGAACTTCGTGAACAGAACTCTAATTGCACAGTTAGTCAGGGCCAAGGTTCGTGGAATGTCAAAGGTGAAACCTTTGTTGGAAAACTCATAGGTCTTAATTCTGAAAATACATTTTAAATGTTGAAGAAATATGAATACTGCATGTATTATTATGTACAAAATCACAGATGTTCATAAAACATTAAGCATAATGATATCCTGTCCCACCTGTGGAACCCATCATGAGCATAGCTTACAGATATATGAATTTCATCTAAACAAACCATTGTATGATTCATATACTAATTTCAACTGAAGACACCTTTGATTGTTGCTGAGCTTTCTCTAGATACAGAAACATACCAGAGTCTACTGATTTTAGTTAAACACATCTTTGATCTTGATGAAGTTTTCCCATATACAAAGATGATTAAATCTATTCATTTTTATCTGACACATGTTTGATTCTTGCTGAGGTTTCCACAGACATACAGTATTATCGTAGTCTACCGATTTCAATTAAACACATTTCTGATTCTTGCTGAGGTTTCTCCAGACACAGAGACAGATGGCGGAGTCTACTGATTACCTCTGATTCTTGTTGAGGTTTCCCCAGACACAGAGACAGATGTCAGATTCTACTGATTACCTCTGATTCTTGCTGAGGTTTCCCCAGACACAGAGACAGATGGCCGAGTCTACTGATTACCTCTGATTCTTGCTGAGGTTTCCCCAGACACAGATGGCCGAGTCTACTGATTACCTGTGATTCTTACTGAGGTTTCTCCAGACACAGAGACAGATGGCCGAGTCTACTGATTACCTCTGATTCTTGCTGAGGTTTCCCCAGACACAGAGACAGATGGCCGAGTCTACTGATTACCTTTGATTCTTGCTGAGGTTTCCCCAGACACAGAGACAGATGTCAGATTCTACTGATTACCTTTGATTCTTGCTGAGGTTTCCCCAGACACAGAGACAGATGGCCGAGTCTACTGATTACCTCTGATTCTTGCTGAGGTTTCCCCAGACACAGAGACAGATGTCAGATTCTACTGATTACCTCTGATTCTTGCTGAGGTTTCCCCAGACACAGAGACAGATGGCCGAGTCTACTGATTACCTTTGATTCTTGCTGAGGTTTTCCCCAGACACAGAGACAGATGGCCGAGTCTACTGATTACCTTTGATTCTTGCTGAGGTTTCCCCAGACACAGAGACAGATGTCAGATTCTACTGATTACCTCTCATTCTTGCTGAGGTTTCCCCAGACACAGAGACAGATGTCAGATTCTACTGATTACCTTTGATTCTTGCTGAGGTTTCCCCAGACACAGAGACGGATGGCCGAGTCTACTGATTACCTCTGATTCTTGCTGAGGTTTCCCCAGACACAGAGACAGATGGCCGAGTCAACTGATTACCTTTGATTCTTGCTGAGGTTTCCCCAGACACAGAGACAGATGTCAGATTCTACTGATTACCTCTGATTCTTGCTGACGTTTCCCCAGACACAGAGACAGATGGCCGAGTCAACTGATTACCTTTGATTCTTGCTGAGGTTTTCCATAGACACAGAGACAGATGGCCGAGTCTACTGATTACCTTTGATTCTTGCTGAGGTTTCCCCAGACACAGAAACAGATGGCCGAGTCAACTGATTACCTTTGATTCTTGCTGAGGTTTTCCACAGACAGATGGCCGAGTCTACTGATTACCTCTGATTCTTGCTGAGGTTTCCCCAGACACAGAGACAGATGTCAGATTCTACTGATTACCTTTGATTCTTGCTGAGGCTTCCCCAGACACAGAGACAGATGGCCGAGTCTACTGATTACCTCTGATTCTTGCTGAGGTTTCCCCAGACACAGATGGCCGAGTCTACTGATTACCTGTGATTCTTGCTGAGTTTCTCCAGACACAGAGATAGATGGCCGAGTCTACTGATTACCTCTGATTCTTGCTGAGGTTTCCCCAGACACAGAGACAGATGGCCGAGTCTACTGATTACCTTTGATTCTTGCTGAGGTTTCCCCAGACACAGAGACAGATGTCAGATTCTACTGATTACCTTTGATTCTTGCTGAGGTTTTCCCTAGACACAGAGACAGATGTCAGATTCTACTGATTACCTCTGATTCTTGCTGAGGTTTCCCCAGACACAGAGACAGATGGCCGAGTCTACTGATTACCTTTGATTCTTGCTGAGGTTTCCCCAGACACAGAGACAGATGTCAGATTCTACTGATTACCTCTCATTCTTGCTGAGGTTTCCCCAGACACAGAGACAGATGTCAGATTCTACTGATTACCTTTGATTCTTGCTGAGGTTTCCCCAGACACAGAGACGGATGGCCGAGTCTACTGATTACCTCTGATTCTTGCTGAGGTTTCCCCAGACACAGAGACAGATGGCCGAGTCAACTGATTACCTTTGATTCTTGCTGAGGTTTCCCCAGACACAGAGACAGATGTCAGATTCTACTGATTACCTCTGATTCTTGCTGACGTTTCCCCAGACACAGAGACAGATGGCCGAGTCAACTGATTACCTTTGATTCTTGCTGAGGTTTTCCATAGACACAGAGACAGATGGCCGAGTCTACTGATTACCTTTGATTCTTGCTGAGGTTTCCCCAGACACAGAAACAGAGGGCCGAGTCAACTGATTACCTTTGATTCTTGCTGAGGTTTTCCACAGACAGATGGCCGAGTCTACTGATTACCTCTGATTCTTGCTGAGGTTTCCCCAGACACAGAGACAGATGTCAGATTCTACTGATTACCTTTGATTCTAGCTGAGGCTTCCCCAGACACAGAGACAGATGGCCGAGTCTACTGATTACCTCTGATTCTTGCTGAGGTTTCCCCAGACACAGAGACAGATGGCCGAGTCTACTGATTACCTCCGATTCTTGCTGAGGTTTCCCCAGACACAGAGACAGATGTCAGATTCTACTGATTACCTTTGATTCTTGCTGAGGTTTCCCCAGACACAGAGACAGATGGCTGAGTTGTCCTTGCAGTACTGCAGATTGTTGGTCTCAGAGTCCTGCAGGCTGGTCGCGTCACACAACACCTGCAGCGTGGCTAGGTCCAGCTTCGTCTTCACTAAGTTCTGCAGCTCCTCGATCGTCTAAACAGATGCAGATCACTTACAGTACATTGTACAACACAAAACATAATGTAGAGAAATACAGTACCAGGCCTGGTGCTCATAAAACATTTTAGAGTCTAGACTCAAGACTCTTAATAAAGTGCTGCTGGCTAAATTTATTTACAGCTCTTTTTTTCAGAATAAAGAAAGGTATATTTGTTTAACGACACCTCAGCACATTTTAAGCTACAGCTATTTGGTGTCTAACATGGTCACTTCAACACCCGTACTAGTAAAGCAGCAAGAGATTGTATGCACTTCCTTTAAGCCTCTGTACCAATTGTGGGGCATTGATTGGGATGGAAAAAACCAGTCCATAGAAGGCATTCAATTCTGCAGCCCACTGTATCAGGCGAATAATCTACTGAATGATCTAAATCTTGCTTCTTCATCTACAGAGAGATGTAGATAATTTATAGTAGGTATGAGTACAATACACCATGGGTAACACAGTACACAGTAGGTCAAGGTTGTTGGGTTTGTGCATTTATAGCTATTTTTACACAATTCAGACAGAAAAAGTTCATTGCAATGACACTTGTGTCCACCATTACTGTAAGGATAAAAACAGTTTTCAGATTGTTAAAATCTTGAATTAGGATCTCTGTAAATGATATTCATTAACCTAGTGGCCACGAAGCATGGTTAGACTGAAGAATACCCAAGGAGCCACACGCCACATGTGCCTACCTCTTTGCTTGCAGCCAGTTCTCTCTCTGTGATCTCATCAGGAGGTGTGTCATCCAGCATGTACTGTAGCTCGTCAATCAACTGAAAGCACAAAGACATTAACCTAACCATTACTATGTACAGGGTATTTTCTCATTACTGTCTATCAGATTACAGAAAATAATATACAGTGGAATCCATCTAAAAACCGATGTTTAAGTAGTCAGCATACAACAAACAATAGATTTCCCTGGACATGTATCAGCCTAAATAGTTGGGATTGACGCCATTTAAAATGTTTCTATTACTAAAATAAATTAATGTATAAGCTTGTTATCATTTAATTTTAATTTTATTTTAATAACTTGTTTTCATTGTTTTTGTTTACTCTACTGTGCAAAGTTAAGAGTTCTTGTTACACAAGTTTGGCAAATAATTTTCTCACTTCGGTTATTTGGGGGATGCCCATCACATGATTAAAAATATAACACTTCATATACATTTGTGCTTCAAATAGTTGTGACAGTTAGGCACCAATTTAAATAATACTTTAAAAAAAAAAAAAAAAACATTTTTGCTTGTAATACATTTGTGCATATGTTTTACCACAACTTGCTATCCTACTGCCATTCAAATACTATTCTGTCTAGTCAAACAATGATGGAATTAATGCCTCACTTTTCATAATGAAAAAGAACCGTGAGCTGTAAATATAACCATAACTGACCTTCAGATCCATCTCACTGTCTGTGAGGACGGAATCAGCATCGTTTCTGCTGGCTTCCTCCATCTTCAGGTTGATGTATGTGTTGATTTCCCACGGAACTGTCGGGTCTGGGGAGCCATCACATCGCAGGTAGCGCGCCCACTGTGAACATCAACATTAACATGAGGTGTTTATATCACTCATCAAACACAAGTAAAACAGTTGTACAAGGAATTATAATCAAATTAACACCGTCTAGTGTAAGCCCTAAAAAAAAAATGTATTTTTTCGACTTATTCTATTAAAAATAAAATATCTTTCTTTTTATTTAATAAAATGATTACAACAATACAGTATTTGCTGACCAACACACTAACATAATGTTTGTTTCAGTTATAGCAGTTATTTATTAATAGCTCTTCTTACAGATGATACATATGAATAAATATTTAACAAAGATGGGTTTTTCCAAGCCATTTTCTATTTCTTATTTGGGTAAAACATTTTCTTACACACCTGTGTAAGAGATAAACCATTGTAGATAAATATTGTCTCCAACGTATGTTAGAGATAACTCTGGAGACATGTAACTTCATGTAGCTTCTCCATGTTGGTGACCAGAACACCACAGCCATACCATCCAACAAAATAAGGATGTCCAAAACTGACTGTTCTGTAACCTGAAACTGATTACTGTGTGACACATAAATTAACTACCACGTAAGTGTTGTAAATAAGCTTTAGTTGGAAAAGATATACAAATTTATTTTTAAACCTGGATTTTAAGGATACTTAAGATATAGAATAATATGGTCGTGTCCGTTTGATACCAATTAATCCTACAACTATAGTCTGTCCTACCAATCTATAATAATGTTTTTTGTAAATAATTTCAGTTTGCTTTGACGTAAGAAAAAAAGTAAAATTATTTTGGAAATAACAAAAACATACTATTTTTGTGTGCAATTTCCAATCGGCTCAGAAATAAAATAAAGTGTAATAAACTTCATAGCATGAAAAAAGGCATTCCCTGTGGGATGAACTATAGATGCTTTCGCTTGTTAGATACATTTTTAAAAACAACTCGTTGTAAGATAAATGGTATCCAACAGCCATTCATGTAGAATTCTCAATTTCTACCACCTTGATGAAGTATCCTCTATATGCCTATTATGGCTAACAACATAACAAATAAGAACTGCTACTCGTAATTCACCTTCTCTTGTTTCCTGCGTAAGTCATGCTTGTCTTTCAGGGCCATCTTATTGATCTGAAGAAGTTCATCCAAATCAGACATCTGGGTTTTGCGTATCTTTCTTTGCTAAAAAACAAAAGAACAAGTGGTTCATGTATAACTTTTTAAGTGGTTTTTACTAGAATTATCTACTTAACAACACAATATAATATTGACAGCTTCAAGATTTAAAACTAAACTGCAAGGTTAACAAACAAGAAAATTATGTTTTGTGTTGGCAGGGTAATAAAAAAGAATGCTGTAATTACATAAGTTATTAATTCATCATAAAAATAATTTTAAATCCAATTATTTCTTTTAATACTCAATATGCCATTGAAACAAACCTACTTCAAACTGTTTACAAAAACAACTATTACATATGAATGAATTCCATTGAGTACAGTTTTAGTGTACATAGCATGAACTGATGACCTTTCTCGATTTACATAATAACTACTAATTCATAATAACTGATATATGACAAAATAAAAATGCAATCCACAAGCCTATTTCAGTTAGCTGATGTATGTACAAATCATGAAGGCTAAACATGGCTGTTTCAAAAACACTTATAAATTTGTTACGGGGGCAAACAGTCTAAGAGAAATAAATAATACCAAACAGTATCAGCTGGAAATACATTTGAAAACTAGCATTCTGCATGTCCTCTACCAGACACAACACATTTTCATATTTCCTAAGTCCAAGGGTCATAACTCTGTAAAAATGAGTAAACCATCATGAAAGTCAAACTTGATCTGTAGCAGTACATGATAAATCAATACAGAAAATTTCTTCTTAATATATTAATATATTAATTATTTTTGACTTTGTTAAGTGATGTCGGACATGAGAGTCTACCAAACATTGTGACATCAAATAAGGTAGTGATGCACATGACACAATACAATAATCAAATTTAATTTCCACATCCATTAATGAAACATGATGTGAAACTGTGTGTTTTTAAAAACCTTACAGCATTTTCCAATTTTTTTCTTTCAGATGCCTCTTGTTTTTCTAATTCCTTTCGCTTCTTTTCCTCTTCAATAGCAGCAAGTCTTGCTTGTTCTATAAAAAGTAAGAATAATTAAAACATACAATTTAGCACTTCTCTGTCACTAACAACTAACCCACTGTCCTGGACAGACAACCCAGATAGCTGAGGTGGGTTCCGATGACAGTGTGCTTGAACCTAAATTGGATATAAAAAAGTTTGTTTTACGACACCACTTGAACACATTGATTTATTAATCATCAGCTATTGAATGTCAAACATACGGTAATTTTGACATACAGTCTTAGAGAAGAAACCACTACATTTTTCCATTAGTAGCAAGGGATCTTTAATATGCACCATCCCACAGACAAGACAGCGCATACCACAGCCTTTGATATACCAGTCGTGGTGCACTGGCTGGAATGAGAAATAGTCCAATGAGCCCACTGACAGGGATCAATCCTAGACAGACTGTGCATCAGATGTGTGCGTTACCACTGGGCTACGTCCCCCCCTCCCCTAAATTGGATATACATATATGTACAACTATAAATATAAATAAATGAAATGAATGTGAACATTTAAATATACCTTCTTCTTCAGCTTTCCTTTCTGCTTCTTCACGTTTTAGTTTTTCCTTTTCAGCTTTTGACAGCTTTGGTTTTCCTTTGTTGGGCTAAAAAAAACATTTAAACAATTCATTTTAATACAAACTATATTAATGTACTAAATGAACACAATATTACAGAGTTTAAAAGTAAACAGCCACTACTTTTTGCTGACCTTTTGTTTTCTTGTTAACAAATACATTTTTAATCTTCAATATGCCTACAAAATATTACTATTATATTAAATAATTTACTTGTGGAAAAATATGTTTTATATGAAAATCTTGATTGCATGATCCACTATAAATGACAAATAATAAAAATTACAGAATAGTATGTATTGATTGTAAAAACAGAAGATAGAAGGAATTTGAAGTTCATCTTAATCTGAAAAAACCCACTGGTGTGACTTTACCCTGATTTTTTCTGCCAGAGTTGAATCTATTTACCAGGTAACCATTTTTCAGCAATTCTTTACTTGAAAATTGATATGATAGCCTGTCACAAATCTTGTGGACAGTTGCTCTACTGTGAAGATACAGTGTGCTTGTATGGGAGGGGGGTGGGGGGTTCCCGGGGATTGAAACCCCTCCATACTCAATTTATTTTTATATTTTCGCAATATATTTTCTGGGGGAGCATGACTCAACCATCCTAAAAACTTTGATCACCACAGTTTAGACCCCCCTCCACACATACATACCCCACTAAATTTCCTACATACGTGCCTGATGCTGGAAGTCATAAAGAAACCATTGCAGATGTTTCTGGGCCTGTGCTTATAAGACTTGTGTCTAATGACTTCATAAGCAGACAATTTATACAGTGTCAGAATTTGTTAGATAGTCTCTACAAAAACCAGCTGCAATAGACCAACACCTGGGGGTGGGATGTAGCCCAGTGGTAAAGCGCTCGCCTACTGGTGGGCCCACTGGGGGTATTTCTTGTTCCAGCCAGTGCACCACGACTGGCATATCAACGGCTGTGGTAGGTAGTGGGTTTCCTCTCTAAAGACAACATGTCAGAATTACCAAATGTTAGACATCCAACAGAAAATAATTAATAAATCAATGTGCTCCATTGGTGTAGTTAAACCAGAAAACATTTTGTTCAGTATCGTGTCACCACAAAATGTACTTTTTCCTTCTACTACCAGTCTGGGGCACAGGTTGGAATGGAAATAAAGTCCATGAGGGTGATCAAACCTGCAAACTATCACACCTCAGGCAGAGACTGAGAGTGCTCTACCACAGTTAAACATTATTGTTTGTTTTGTTAAAGGACACCACTAGTATATATTAATTAATCAATCATCAACTACCTGTATGGGATATCAAACATTTGGTAATGCTGACATGTAGTCTTGAGAGGAAACCTGCTACATTGTTTAATTAGCAACAACTGATTTTTCATATGCTTTTTCTCACAAGCAGTATAGCAGATACCACAGACTTTACAAGACAATGGTTTTGAACAGAGAAAACCCAATGGATATATCGACGAGGTTCGTTCCAACCCAAGCACCTATAGACAAGTGTTCTACCGACTAAGCTAAATCCATCAAGTTACATCCAAACATAAAACATTTGCAGAGCACCCTACTAAATAGCCTGTCACAATGTGCTGTAAAATATCTGTACATGCTGACCCTTCACCTCTAGTCCAATGAGGAACCAATAAATAGGAAAACCCACACATTTGCTACATCTAATTCGAATTACTCCACCCCTACCCCCTGCCAAAAATGTCACAACTAATTTACTTTATAACAAGCTTAAGTGTGTACAGGGGGAGGGCTTCTGGATCAAAACCACTCCCTGCTCAAGCAAATTTTCGTTTATCTCAATATATTTTCCGGGTACCATACGTTTCGCCCCAAAACCAGTTAGCCCCCAGTCAGTTCGCCCCCCCCCCCCCTCCCCCGGTAAGACCGGTTCACCCCCAGTGTCAGTTCGCCCCATGTTAGTTTGCCCCAAACGTGTTGTCAGTTCGCCCCCAACTATTTGTCAGTTCCCCATACCCAATAACTATGATTTTAGCAAAGGTTCTTTTGTTTTCTTTGTTTTTGTTCTGGCTATGCGTGCACGTTTGTTTGATAGGTATTAAGGAGGAGAGGGGAAAGGGTTTATGTTTGTTTGTTTGTTGGTAGATAGGCAGGCATAAATACTTTGTGGGAGAACTGACGTGAGGGCGAACTGACTGGGACGAACATGCTTGGGGCGAAACGTCAGGCATTCATATTTTCCGACCCCTCCCCCCCACCAAGCCTCCACCGCTGATATTCCTGCACACGCGCCTGACAAACAATGAATATATTTAGATATATATTATTGACAAATATATCATCAACCAAATATATATATAGCTTGTTAAAACAATTATTAAATGTAAAAAATAAAGTCTTGCTTGACGTAAATAACAAGGTAAATACTTACCATCTTTACCTGCAGAATTTGTTGTTGGATAGCAACGAACTGTCGTAAAACCCGACTAATTTATGTCGCAATATCAATTTGACGTAAGTGTTTTATTTATTATTGACATCAATACTATATTACTACATCCACATATCTCTGCTTTAAATATATCAGCAAACAATAAAATGAATATTAATTCAATACCTCTGTTATGGTTGTAAATTGACGTAAAAATTACAGGTGAGAATAGACTAATACACTACACCAATAAGAGCATTATGTTACGCCACATTACAAATGGTATACATAAAAGCATTAAGAAAACTGGTGTACGTTATTTCTAAACCATGATCACGACCGCTGTACGTCTAAGATTAAAGTCTGTAAGGTCGATGTGCGATTGTTTGACAACAAAAAGCAAGTAAATCGTGTTTGCATTTTATAAGCAATATTAGCCATTGAATTAACAGTGTGAGTAGCGGCTGACCATATGTCAGACAACATTGGGAGGGTGTGGGCCTAACAATTTATGTTAAGTCAGATTCAATTGTGAGTGACAGTAAGAAACCCGACGACAGCTACGTGTAGTACGTATTTACTAATTTAGTGAAAGGCGCACATTAAATGAGTTGCTTCCCTCTATTTAACAAACTTTGGCTCTTCATTCCAACCCAAATTGTACAAGAAATAAGTGGACAAACATAATATATGTACATTGTAAACCTGCCATAGTCTCTAAATCCCCACCCCCTCAGTCGGTTGAGTGCTCGCTTGAGTTGCTTGCGTCGCAGGATCGAACCACCGCGGTGGATCCATTCAACTGATATATTTTTTTCTCGTTCCAACCAGTACACCACAACTGGACAAAGACCGTCGTATGTGTTTTCCTGTCTGTGGGAAAGTGCTTATAAAAGATCCCTTGCTGCATTAGAAAACATGTGGCCGATTTCCTCTGATGAACGTTTGACATCCAATAGTTGATGATTGCTTCCCATCCCGAGTCAGGCCACCGATCTTATGAGAGGTCGGACTCGGGATGGGCGTGTTAAACTAGTTATCATCATCATCAGCTGATGATTAATTAATTGATGTGCTCCAGTGGTGTTGTTAAACAAAACAGACTTTTTTTAAATACCCCCCTCCCCCAACCTCACGTGCTACTGACCCTGGTCGTGCAGTTAGTGCTCTCTTGCAGTTGCCAGCACAGGCTGTCCTTTCTTCCACCCACCCCAACCTCATTCCTGTCCTGGATGAAGAAATTTTCCACACCTAATTTTTACGTAAGAAACTGAAAATATTAAAAGAGAGTATGTCGGATTTCTTCCTGTAGTATGAGAATTAGTAATTAATATGTGAACTAATTGTTACCAGCGAACTTGAAAGTGATCAAGGTAAAAGTTTGTAACATGAAACATATGTTGATTTAAAGCAGGAATCTTTTCATTTGGTATGAATTTTGTGGCTCAAACATTTAAAGTATTGGTGATGAACTGCAAGACCCATATCTCTACCTGGAGGCAGATCCATTCTTATAATCAAGCTGATGACAGTGGTTCAAATCCCATCAAAGCTGGCCCACACTTTCATTCATCTTTCTCATCTATCACTGTCTGCTTATCATTTTCATTATCTTAATATAATAAACTTTTTAGTTTCTCCCACAAGTTTCGACCCTGTCATTCAGTTTCCCCTAACTTCGTCTTCTGAGCTGTCCACACCATTGCCTACCTGTTTCAACATCTGCTACGGGTGGAGTCCCTGTGTATTTCCCTGCACCCACCTGGCATCCTCATAAAGCTGGTCTGACCCATGGCACTAACTAATGACAGCCGGGAGTATAGTAGGTGGTTACAAGTGCTATAAAAGCTATGATATCACAGCGACGCATGCCATTGCCCATAGCCTACAACATGTTTTTTTATGATATTGTAGCACACACTAAGATAGCTTTACAAATCCAGGCCCAGATTCGGGTCTTTTAATTTAATCCAGCCAAAATCCCTACAGAAATGAGAGCCTGTACACCTATGCTAGCCCTATGGTCACATATAGACAGAATTTAACTAGAGGACTCTCAAGCTAATCACAACACAGGTCTGGGCAGGGCACATGTTAATTTCAGTAATTGTAATGCTATTGTCTATGCAATACAATAGCCAGTAGCAATTTGATTATTGAAACTTCGTCTTTTGGGCTGTCCACACTACCGCCTACCTGTTTCAAGTTCCTCTATGAGTGCAGTCTTTGTAGTGTGCTTCCCTGCACCTACCTGGCATCCTCATCCTCTGTTGCTAATAAAACTGGTCTAACCCACGACACTGAATGATTGCCAGTAGTAGGTGGTTACAAATGCCTCTTAACAATGCCAGAAGTAACACTCCAAAGTGGCCGGACCAAACCAACAGCTAAAGCTGATGGGAAATGAGAGGTGTGGCACGGATAGCCACAAGAGATAAGCACCTGTCTCAGTTGGAGACAAGGACTGGGATGTGGAGATGGACAGCAAAAGATGTTGAATGATAGGAGTTGCCAGACTGGGAAGAAATGAGATGGAATTCAAAGGAGAGAAAGAAAAGGGGCAGTGGGATACCCCCCCCCCTCCAAAATACTCCAGATCTTAAATATAGCACCAAATGAAACACTCCAATATATGTAAAGCTACTAAAACAGTTGTTACCAATGTTATGAAATCCCTTGCACAGCATACTCACTTATGGGTGCTGGGATGCACAATCTCAACAGACTCCATGTTGTTTCTGTCTTAAACTCTGGAACTGCTACATACTGTTAAATTTACTATATGGCCTTGCAGGGTACCCACGGGACAGGGAAAACAGGGAAAATGGTTTTAAAAAATTCCCTGCAGGGAAAATTCAGGGAATTTGAAATTTTGGTCTGATTCAGGGAAAATACAGGGAATTTTATTTGGGTGTAATGGAATCTGGAAAAATATCAGTGAATTTTCTTGAGTCCTATATTGTATATACATGGATATGTATACCACATCAGGTACAAATGTAATAAACCTAAGATAGTGGTGTTTTGGATTCCTTTGTCTTTTTCATGATGGTATTGAATGATAGCTACTGGTGATTTCTAGTGTATGTTTCAAAAACTATCATAGATTTATTTTTATTGAGAAATCATCTGGTCACTATATCAAATTGTTCCACCAAGGAAAATGCCGTGTTTATATGATCTACGTATAGCACCCAAAATACTAGAAGTCAAAATGGAAATAAGCGACCATTGCTCCAGAGCTTATTCTATGTATATCAGAAATGTTGAGTCATTAAATTTGGTTATGCCATACTAATGTATCATTAACAGTGACATAGTGTAGTCTTAGATCTGCTTTTCTGACATTTCTGCTATACATAATAATCTTCAATGTGAACACTTATCTTTGTGATAATTAAATCTAAAACAAAAAACCTGGAAGAAAAAAAGATTTTTACCAAAAGATTTTTATTGAAAGTTGTGCGCACATTTGGAAAAATACATTCTGATCCAAAGCCTTTATTATAAATTCATAAGGCAAGATAAGTCTCCACAGCTATTAATGAGTTGAAATGTACACACACACATACATATACATATATATATATATATATATATATATATATATATATATATATATATATATATATATATATATATATTGTCACAATATGTTGATTATGGTATTTGGAGGTGAAGGTACGGCTATTGGGGTTGGCAGGAGGCCGTTGTATACAATAAAGACTCATGGATATCAGACAGGGAAACATCTTTTACTTAAGGGAAAATACAGGGAATTTTAATTTGAAAATTCTGTGGGTACCCTGCCTTGAGGTCTTACCACTAACAGCTGGCCTCAGACCACAATTAATTTCGCTATATGTTTCTATATAGCCTTAGTGGCTATAACATTTTTATTAATATCAGCAGGCTCGTGAAGTTTTGTATGTACCTTTGCCTGCATGGGGGACACATACCCTGAAAAGGACAACCCCTGTTGTCCAGCTCTTTCTCCCAGCATATTGGTTTAAACAGACACACCCTCTAAACCAGGCCGGAGTACACCCATTTTACACAAAAAGCACTACTTTTGCATGGGCCGGAATTACCACAAACAAGTCTTCAATGTCAACAAGTTACACATGTTTACAAACTACATGCTATCCTCTGTCACTTCAGTCAAACAGTTGCCACTTCATAGCTGTCTGCCATGAAATAATCACAGTCAAACAGCAGACTACTTGCGCGGTCAAATTTCCGGATTTTGGACAACCAAATGGGAAGATAACTGTAATCTGAGGCCTATCAGTCCATTTTCCCCCCTAAAAACTGGCCCACACTAATGCATTCCAATGATATACATATTAAAGCAATGCTCAGTAAGTATCGGGATGTCACCTTTAAACTGAGAGTATATAGAGGCTGTGTTAAAACACCTACCACAGTGCCTTGCCATGGCCAATTTTAGCAATGGAAACTTGAGACACCAACTTCAAAATGTAATAACTTTATCAAATTTTGGAATTTCTTCATACAATGAGCAGCTATTTTTTCTTCTACATATGTTCTATCTGCACACTGTTGTCTTGGAAAGATTTTGAAATATTTAAAGGAAAAAAAAAAAATCAATCATTAGATTTTACTTCATTTTAATTAAATATTAAACTTAAATTTAAATGTTTGAAAAAACTTTAAAATCTAAAACTGTAAAATTTTGCATTTTAGATATGATAAGTGGAGGCTTATTAAAGATATGGTGACTGAATTCATGGTACATTATTTGAAATGTGTCAGAGGGATGGTGAAAGTCACAAAATTGGGACCATTTGCAACAAATTTTTACACACTAATTTCAGGGAAAATTACACATGATAGGCCTCAGATTCAATTTTGACCTGCTGTATTTACTTAATCTACTTCATTTACTGCATTAGACATGTAGCCACTTTGTAAAAGGCAAAAACAGTCCATATAAATGCATATTAATATGAATATGCCCTACAGATGTGTACTTAGGTATACACCATAATATTATTTTTTTGTTGACGACAACTTTGAAAATGAAGATTTTGTCACAAAATGCTGATATAAATCCTACCAAGAAGTACTTGCACCATATTTTTCAGTTTCCAGTGATAACTGTTAACAAGTGTAATCATGTGCCAGTGTCTTGGATACCTCAGTGTAGTATTTCTTGATTGGAAGGATGTTTGTAGTAATGACCACTGAATATGCATTATGGATTATTCTGCCATATGTTTTACAAGCCAAATGTTAACTTTTTTGGCAGATTTTCTGCAATAAACTTGACAAGTGTACCAGCATCTGATTACTGAACACAATAAATAAATACATTCAGACAGCATAGAATATTAGCCTATTAGATTTTCTAAGGATAAAAGACCATTTTTTAAAAATTACTGAAGTGTGTAATTTACATAAATGTAGGTGAAATGTATTATTAGAGTACTTAATCTTGTTAAAAACTGTATACTATTTATTTAAAGTGTTTAATTACATTTAGTAGGGAAATATTCCTTATATTTAGATCTTCTGTCCAATTGCAATAATTGAGAAACTCATTAAAATTCAATATGTAAATTTTTTTTTAAATCTCAATATTGACCAACAAAATCCAACTTTTGCTCTTTTTTACCTAATTATTAGCTCAAAACTGTTAAAGAATATTGCAACAACATGTAGTAACATCAGAGGTCATTTTATGCTATTTTGGAGGATATTGAAATTTAAAAGTTGAAAATTTTAATTTTAATTTTTAATAAATTCAATTTTTTTTTTTTTTAATTTAATAAAATATTTAGAAAATAAATAAATTAGTTTTCATATTCCTTGTGCTATTCACAATCAGTCTGTGTAATTTCACCTCTCTGGTTATAATACTTTCATCAGAATCAAGCATTTAACTGGTGTAATGTGTGAACTATATCAGGCCTCAGACCACAATTAATTTCGCTATATGTTTCTATATAGCCTTAGTGGCTATAACATTTTTATTAATATCAGCAGGCCCGTGAAGTTTTGTATGTACCTTTGCCTGCATGGGGGACACATACCCTGAAAAGGACAACCCCTGTTGTCCAGCTCTTTCTCCCAGCATATTGGTTTAAACAGACACACCCTCTAAACCAGGCCAAAGTACACCCATTTTACACAAAAAGCACTACTTTTGCATGGGCCGGAATTACCACAAACAAGTCTTCAATGTCAACAAGTTACACATGTTTACAAACTACATGCTATCCCCTGTCACTTCAGTCAAACAGTTGCCACTTCATAGCTGTCTGCCATGAAATAATCACAGACTACTTGCACGGTCAAATTTCCGGATTTTGGACAACCAAATGGGAAGATAACTGTAATCTGAGGTCAGCTCCTCATAGTATTGATGCATCCCAGAGACATACCAATGAAACAACTGTTGCATGTATTCACTATTGTATCACCAGGCACAGCTATATGTAGTAATGTACTACAATCAGTGAAGTCCTGGCACGGAATAGTCTGACTCTATTTGCTAATGTGAGACACCCGGGCACAGTGGAACACAAAGTGATTGTGAGAGAGAAGTAACGGATACTGTCTCATCATCTTATAGCTGGGTCAGTATTGTAAAAGAGCTCCTCACCTTACCATCGGCCTATGAGATATTGAACAACCCACCACCAAAGCTCCAATGGATAACAACCCTGAAATGCTACATCACCAGGCCTTGTGCTTTAAGGCAGCCAATTGCCCACACTCACCATTGTTCTTGTAAAGTGTCTTTTAGACGGGCTACTAACAGCCCCCCCCCCCCCCCCCCCCCCCCCCCTTCCCCTGTGCTGGAGGTAGTTTTTGAATTCAGGTAAAAATTATAAACAAATGAGCTGGCCTGAAACTTTTTACTCCATGTATTCCATCATTCTACTCACCAAATTAGTTGTAATTGATGTGAAAATTCATAGTGATTTGTTTGGTATCCTATTTATTAAATAGCTGTTTGGTAATAATTGTAATATCATTAAATGTTATCCAGGCTAAAGATTTTCGAAGCTATGTTGTCACAGTGACAAATGTCAATGCCCATACATAGCCTATGAGTTTAAAAAAAAAAAAAATATATTGTAGAATTCTAAGATAGCTTTGAACTTCCAAGCCAAGATTTGGGCATTTTTGTTTAATTTAGGCAAAAATCGTCCGCTTTCCCTACAAAAATGAGAACCTGTACACCTATGCTAGGTAACATATTGTAACATATAGACAGAATTTAACTAGAGGACACTCAAGCTAATCACAACACAGGTCTGGGCAGGGCACATTAATTTCAGTAATCAGAATGCTATTGTCTATGCAATACAATAAACAGTACATGTACATACTTTGTGTTTTGATTATTGAAACTAGGGACATAATATAAAAGCATATATTTAAAATGGTGTCCCTAATTTATTTTAATTAAAACACCAATTATAGAGCATGCCACAATCCCCAAGTTGGTTGCAGGCCAACCATTGTGAATATTGATAATTGTTCACATCCCCTGTTTAAAAATTCTCTTACACATGTATGGGCCAGCTACAGTGACACCACCAGTCATTTTATACTTGTAAATCATTTAATTTTCACATACCATGCTTAATTAGAGCAAACATTATTTTGTGTCATCCAATACACTTTTATAAAATGATTTGTGAATGCAGTGTAATGTTTTTAAAAGCAACTGAGGAGGTGAGGCAGTTAAATTCAAGGCTAGAAATGAAAAAAAAAATCTACATGCACCAGGTGCATGCTGAAAAAAAAGTTGAATGCACCAAAAATAAGGCAACTTCGTGTTTTTTTTTATACGAAGCTATTCGGAATTATTCGGCAATACCTATATTTATTTATTAACAGTACCGGAACGTTATACAATGCGTTTATTACTGATTCTTGATCAAATTTGAAAATTTCACCCAACGTAAACGCCTTACAGAAATCTTAATAGGCCTATTACAAAAACGTACAAATATTTGTGTTTTGTATTAAGCAAGTTATCAACTTTTTTACGCAATACACAGTACTTGAAAAATATTAGCATTCACCGCGTGCACCCAATTTTAAAAGTTACATGCACACGCAAAAATCAGCATGCACCGGTGCATGTACTAACACTGCATTTCGAGCCCTGAAATTGAGAGGCCAGTGCCTTCCTATCTCCCCGTAATATTTTGGACCTTGTCCTGTTTGAAAAACATAATCCCATAGATATGAAGACACTGTAGCTCACTTAGCACCTTGTTAGTCCGTGTTTCACTCTGGTGTGAGAATCTTGTCAGTTCAGTTTAGTAATGCTAGAAAATACTAATCGCTTAGAAAGCAAGTGATCACTCCCTCTCTCCTCCACACCCATCTGGAAAATTTTAGCAGAGTAAAGTTTTTAATACCTTCTATTTGAAACTTCATGCGATTGCTTGCTTATCACCATTTGAGGAGAGTGATTTACATGGCAAAGACTGAATTATTAATTCACATATACAGGGGTGTTTGTAATCCTTTCCACAATGTACGCCTTTTTTTTCATACTATGAAATTTACTATAAGTTGTTAATTTCTGAGCAGATTGTTTTCTAAGAAATTACACACAAATATAGTAATTTCCAAAACACTTTTACTTTTCTTATGTCAAACCAAACTGAAATTATTTACAAAAAAAGAAGTTTGTTTTGTTTAACAACACCACTAGAGCACATTGAATAATTAATCATTGGCTATTGGATGTCAAACATTTGGTAATTATGACTGGTAGTCATCAGGAAGAAGAAATGTTTTATTTAACGACGCATTCAACACATTTTATTTACGGTTATATGATTAAGGACCACAGAGATATTGAAAGTGGAAACCTGCTGTCGCCACTTCATAGACTACTCTTTTCGATTAGCAGCAAGGGATCTTTAATATGCACCATCCCACAGAGAGGGTAGTACATACCACGGCCTTTGATATACCAGTTGTGGTGCACTGGTAGTCATCGTAGGAAACCTGCTACATTTTTTTTTAATGCAGGAAGGGATCTTTTATATGCACTTTCTCACTTTGTAGGAGGATCAAATGGACTGTAGACTAGGGAGCAATGTTTCTTGGGGAACGGGCTAGCAGGCACAGCGGAAGCAAGTCAACATTGGAAGGGGGGAGGGGCTCACAGATTGAGGACACAAAGTAGTTTCTAGGGTGTTGGGGTATCCTCCCCCACCCCTAAATTTTTTTAAACTAGATATGAAATGCAGTTTCCTGCATTCTACAAGTAAAATTCATCTCAGTCTTAAGATTTACTACCAATAATATTTTTGATTCAGAATTATTGGGGCTTGCTAGCCCCCCCCCCCCCCCCCCCCTCCATCTCCCTCTCCCGCTCCGCCATGCCTAGGGATACGGCCCGGTTTCTTCGCGAGTTCTGAAAACGGAAACTTCATGTACCCAGTTTATTGTTATTGTAAGGGATACCAAGTGACGTCATTGATTACTGACGTCGATCAAATTTACAATTAGCTGTATTACTACAATGCTTCGCCACATTAAAATAACAACCGGTCTACTTACCTTGACCTCTGTCAGAATTGTTCCAAATTCCATATTGAGCAGAACGACGTTTACGCTGGGTTGGTATATTTTTATATTTCATAATTTTAGACAAAATATTAAGTTTAAGTTTTAAAAGATGACTTTTTTTTTTTTTTTAAAGTACCACTCATCAAATAGGCCTATATCGTATTTTAAAAAAGTACCGTTGGATATGTTATATTTATTGTGTACGAAGCCAAAACAAGGGTGCGAAGAGTGGCTGTCATCGACCTTGGGCCAATTTTTTCCCCCATTAAAACCGATGAATTTTTGTAGACACAGTTACTGTGTGCTTGATCGAAAGTGAAGTAACTTAAAACAGTGTACGTACTTTATTGAAGTCGAACAGCAACGTTTTCTTCTTACCCGGTGTTTTTTTCTTCACCATTTTGCTAAAGTAACAAATAGGCCTACTTCTTTCTGCTATTCCAACTAATCCTAGACCTACTCGAAACTGATGACGTCAGGCACGCGCCTTTTGACGTTTGTTGATAGGTCTTCACCGTTCACGTTCGTCGCATTTCAGAAAACGGGACTTCGAAGGCTCCCATTATTTCTGGTTAACAGGTAGTGCACGGGGCACGTTATTACGTCCCTTCGTACTAGCTAACAGGGTAATTGCAAATTATACATTACTTCATTAGCTATTATGTTGCAGTCGTGTTTTTCCCTTCTTTTTGTTTACAATTGTTCGTTTCTGAATTGATATTTGTATTATCAGGCAGCAGGGGGTGGGGGCTTTGGGCTGTAGTGTCCCCCCACCCAATAATTATATTTGTCTGTCTGTCCAACATATAGTTTTTGTTTCGCAATGCCTCAAGATATTGATCTGAATTAAGTGTAGGCCTATAGCTTCATGATATACTGTTACAGATCAAGTGTAGGCCTACATAACAATCGTGGCAAATTCAGGGTCTAGCTCTGGCACTCTCCATATTCGCCAATTCGAACAGTTGGCGAATTTTATTTTGAATTTGGCGAAATAATTTCATACAATAATTGACATTTTGTTAGAAAATAACTGGCTTTCTGTAATTTTTGAAGTTCAATAAATAATTTGGCGAAAAGTTCAACTAACCCAGAGCTAGCGCTGCAAGTTACACATTTTGGACAGAGTTATGGCCAGTGAAATTGGGAATCATGATCATTTCTTTTCCGGACTTTGTTGTAAAGATCCCTTGCTACTAATGGAAAATGTAAGGGGTCTTCTCTGATGACAAATGTTTCACCTCCAATAGCTGATGATAAATAAACCAATGCGATCTAGAGGTTTCGTTAAACAAAACAAACGTTAGTCAGGCGCGGATCCCAAAAGCCGTTGATGCTTTTAAAAACGTATAATTTAAACGTCCGTGACAGGTGGTCGGGATAACTTTGCATTTTTTGGTGTATTTTGTAATATATATATATATATATATATATATATATATATATATATATATATATATATATTGTTTGACCAAAAATAGGGGAGGGGGGGGGGGGGGGCTTGGGCTCCCGCCTGAATCCGCGCCTGTTAGCTTGTTTTGCAATGCTTGAAGATACTGAGCTGAAATCCACGTATAGATTTATCATCTATCGGGTTTCACTTTCATACTAATTTTTCACAAATTTATGGCCTGGAACCTTGGAGATATAATAATTTGTTGGTCCCGGTAGGGACATGTATTGCTTTAACAGTACTCTCAGAATGCTTGTTTATTTATTAATATTTTGTTGTTGTTGTTGGGGGGGGGGGGGGGGGGGGGGGGGGGGGGGGGGGGGGGGGGGGGGGGGGGGGGGGGGGGGGGGGGGGGGTTGAAAAATTTATTTTGGGAAAGTTGTGTTGATAATACTGATATGCTTAGTGTCTTTCGTGAGTGTCTTTTACGTTAAATTTACGTTAATCGTGATTCGTCAATTATCTTTATTTGACACCTAGTAGGCTAGCCGATGTGTTTTTCATATTACGGTGTCGTTAAATATTCGACCCATACCACCACACCCACACTGCACGCGCACCTGGCAGCTTTATAGCATATAATATTAAAAACAGTTTAAATTCATATGTGGTTTTGATCTTTCTGAGTTTGTACACATTTATAATTTGTGACCCCTATTGTTTGGGTGTGCATCTTAGCCAGTACTTTCATACGAGTTTGTTGGATGTTACGAAAGGCCCACATTTACGAAATCCTTCGTATTATTGTTTTCTTTCAGTTGATATATATCGATCAACAGATGTTAGAAGTTTATGACATGGCACCAGAGTACAAGCACATATAGCCGTCACAGAATGAGTGGTCAGCACCTTCGCCCTCAGGTTATTCAGTTGTACAAGAATGTAAGTATTCTTATAGACGGATAAGAAAACAACAACAACAAAACTCCGATTTATGTCACCTGAAAACAGTCCGGGCTCCTATCCTTTTCACAGGATCGAATCTCCTGGTTGGACCCATTCTTTGGTTGATTTTCCCCCGTACCAACCAGTAACCAACGACTGGTATATTAAAGGTCTTAGTATGTGGAAAGTGTTTATAAAAGATAATAGTTAGTACTGTATATTAATGTAACTGAAATTTATCTGGTTGTTTTATTCAGATATTGTGCATGTGCATGGGGTAATTTTGAGCGTGCGTGCGTGTGTGTGTTTGTGTGTGTTGGTCAATGACAGATGGACAAAGATATGTGATATTTATAGTAAAACAAGACAATATATATATAGACAGAGACAGAGACAGAGACAGAGACAGACAGACAGATACATACATACATACATACATACATACATACATACATACATACATACATACATACATACATACATATATATATATATATATATATATAATATACCAGTAGATGTAAATGATAATATCTGTAATCAGTGTTATTATGCACTATTCGAAGGTACAAGTTTATTATTGTACCCATTTTCTATGTTTTCAGCTTCTTCACCTCGGCAAGGAATACCCTAAAGGTTACACCTATTTTCGAGACAAGCTGAAAAATGCTTTCTTAAAAAATAAGGATGTTAGTGAACCCAAAGATATCGAGATACTTTTAGCCCGAGGAGAATATATCATCAAAGAGTTGGAGGCATTGTACATGTTAAGGAAATATCGAACTCTTAAGAAACGATATTACAGTGACTAGTTGTTGGTTTAGTTGGGTTTCTTTTCGACACATTTGCCAGCTGGCGTGCGTTTGTGTGTGTGTGCGTGTTCAACAAATCCACACAACTGCCATCACAACGGGTCCATTATTAACGTGCTTATGAATCTTTGGACAATTATTTTACATGTGTTTTGAGTGGTACAGCAGCAGTTGTTTGAAGTGTATAGTGTTTGTAAACAGTGATCTTGAATTACATTACTTTTAAACATATAATTGCACATTTCTATTTATTGTGTGATTAGTGAAATTTGACAATATCCAATTAATAAAATTGTTACATATTTTCATAGTGTAACTAAGACGTCTTTATTATTATTACTTTCATCCACTTGAGGGACGGGATTTAGCTCGGTCGGTTGAATGATCGCTTGAAATGCTTGCGTCGCAGGATCGAACCACCTCAGTGGATCCATTCAATTGATTGGGTTTTCTCTCGTTCCATCCAGTGCGCCACATCTGGTCAAAGCCCGTGGTTTGTGCTTTCTTGTCTATGGGAAAGTGCATATAAAATATCCCTTGCTGTGTTAGGAAATATGTAGCATGTTTCCTCTGATGACTACGTGTCAGAATTGCCAAATGTTAGACATCCGATAGCTGATGATTAATTAACCAGTGCTCCAGTGGTGTCGTTAAACAAAACACATGGTGTTTTTTTCCAGAAGACTGGATATTCATTAATGTCAGATTTGATTTCTCTATTAGTAATCACATCACACACATTCTTTAATCAGACAGGATTGGAAATGCCATACTCATTAATATACCATTCATGGGACATTAGTTGTAACGAGCAATAACATTGTCTCCTGTAAGGTTTAATTCATGTGACTCATCACATCATGGATAGACACCAAAATAACAGAAGAACTGTACGCCTATTTTAGTTCTCGTATTTGTTTTGTTTTTGTTGGGGTATTTTTTATGGGGTTTTTTGTTGTTGTTGAGGGTGGGACGTAGCCCAGTGATAATGCGTTCGCTTGATGCGCGGTAGGTCTGGGATCGATACTCGTTGGTGGACCCATTGGGCTATTTCTCGCTCCAGCCAGTGCACCACGACTGGTATATCAAAAGCCTCGGTATGTGTTATCCTGTCTGTGGGATGGTGCATATAAAAGATGCCTTGCTGCTAACCAAAAAGAGTAGCCCATGAAGTGGCGACAGCGGGTTTCCTCTCTCAATATATGTGTGGTCCTTAACCATATATGTCCGACGCCATATAACCGTAAATAAAATGTGCTGAGTGCGTCGTTAAATAAAACATTTCCTTTTTTTTGTTTGTTTGGGTTTTTTGGAGGGGGGGGGGGGGCAGATGTCAGTGGAAAATACTAGTATAAAATGAAGGGATTTCGAATACTAATAAAGTGAGAAGGGCAGATTCGCTTTTCAAGCGGATATCAAGGCATACATTAGAAGATGTACTGTATAATCATGAATCAATTTGCTACACAACTCGGCAGACAAAAAACTATGTTGGTCGTATCGTCAATGTTTTCAGTAACATATCGTAGTATCCCCCCCCCCCCCCCCCCCCCGACGCCTATCGCTTACCAGTTCCATCGCCGGTGCGTTCTTGTAATTAGCGACAGTTACAGTACAAGTTATAGCGATGCAATTCTTAAACCTGTCGTGCTTGCCATACGTTAGCGGCAAGCAACATCGCCATCCCGTATGAGCGTGTACGCCTGGCGATATTGGAAAGAAGGATATGTTTTATTTAACGACGCACTCAACACAAATGTATTTACGGTTATATGGCATCAGACATACGGTTAAGGACCACACATATATTGAGAGAGGAAACCCGTTGTCGCCACTTCATGGGCTACTCTTTTTTGACTAGGAACAAGGGATCTTTTATATGCACCATCCCATAGACAGGATAGCACATACCACGGCCTTTGATGTACCACAAACCGACCGCTCATCAAGCGTGCGCTTTACCACTGGACTACGTCTCAATCTGTGGTGATATTAGAACACACATCAGTGGTAGACAAATCTAATTAAAATTAGCTCCACTATTACATGTGGATCTAACAGCAGCCCGTTGGAGCTCATGTCCAGTAGACCTTTCATTCGATCAATCAAAACCTTACTTGCAAAATCATGCCAGTGATTTGAAAAGAATTAAACAACATTCGGGATTATGCCGATGGTATACGAAATTATTCGGGTGAATTACGAAGTATGCCGGAAACTAATTTCAATATAAAATTCGTTTCAAGACGAAAAAAAACCCGTGATGGTATAGCCATAAAATCTGTTTATACTAGTATACAATCCAGTTTATTGCTGCACTTTTCCACCTGTTTTTTTTTTCAATGTTGAAATAGACCAACAAGTTCGCCTATTGCATAAATAGTCTCGACCGATATTTTTAGAATTTGTATGCTCCCGAATAACGTTATAAAAGGCAAAGTTTAATTGGTCGATATTTAAATTGTTATTTATAGATTAAATGTCACCTGGACATGGGAGTCCATGCAATGCTGTTAGATCTACTGGTCAATCTAATTAAAATTAGCTCCACTATTACATGTGGATCTAACAGCAGCCAGTTGGAGCTCATGTCCACCAATCAAAACCTTACTTGCAGAATCATGCCAGTGATTTGAAAATAATTTGAAAACATTCCGAATTGTCCTGAGGGTAATCGATATGTTTCGTTTGAATTACGAATGCCTTAAAACATGTTGTATTTTATAAAATAAATAATTTATAATGTAAAACTGAAGACTGGTTTAGTTTTCAGTTTTTTTAATAAATAAATAATTTGTAATGTAAAATTGAAGACTGATAACACATCGCGTACGTATTGGTATGGTTCGCTGTACTGCGGCCACTAAAATAGACTCGCCCGATATTTTTAGAATTACTATGCTCCCAAATAACGTTATAAAAGGCGAACTGTGATTGGTCAGTATTTAAGTTATTATTTACAGACGAAATGTTACTTGGACATTGGAGACTACGCAGTGTTGTTAGCAATCTGATTAATTCACATGAAACATGTCCTATACAATCAGGATAATTCGGAATGTTTTCAAATTATTTTCAAATCACTGGCATGATTCTGCAAGTAAGGTTTTGATTGGTGGACATGAGCTCCAACTGGCTGCTGTTAGATCCACATGTAATAATGGAGCTAATTTTAATTAGATTGACAATAGCAATACGTACGGGATGGGTTATCAGTCTTCAATTTTACATTACAAATTATTTATTTTATAAAATAAAACATGTTTTAAGGTATTCGTAATTCACACGAAATATGTCGTATACCCTCAGGATAATTCGGAATATTTTCAAATTATTTTTAAATCACTGGCATGATTCTGAAAGTAAAGTTTTGATTGGTGGACATGAGCTCCAACTGGCTGCTGTTAGATCCACATGTAATAGTGGAGCTAATTTTAATTAGATTGATCTACTGGTGAGATTAGTAGAGCTAATTTTAATCAGATTGGCGGTAGACGTAAGTTTCTTTATTTAGTTCGGTGTAGTATTTTGTCTATATATCTAAACTATTATAAACTTTAAACAAAAAACATTTCATACTGTAAAAGAATGCATTTATTCATATGTATGCCAGATTACAAGACGTCCAGTATGTCGGCCTGCTCTGATGACGTGAACCCAATAATTGCTAGGGTGTCGTTAAACATTCATTCATTCATTCATTTATTCATCCATTAATTTTAAACCAAACAGACCACGCCGGAGACCAGTCAAGTAATTTGCGAATATTGGCATCGGTCGCTGTCAGTGAACACGGGGCTGCATGGTCTTTTTATGCTTGTACAACGGAGCCGTACGTGTCCGTGCTGTCGTGCCGCACCCTCCCCCGCCTCCGACTGCGTCCTATGGGAATACCACAGATACACGCGCCGAAACAGGTGTTGTCCCACTGTCCCTCGTCTACACAGCAGATGATGTCCCGACACCACGTGATGCACAGCGAGCACGGGAAGACGAGACACAGGCCGAACCACAGGCACATGAGCACACACATGCGACACATGTCCTTGTCCCACGGGTAATACCACCGGTCGTCCTTGCCCTCGCGCACGTATCTGTCGTAGCTGGATTCCTCGTGGGTTGTTGCGCTGCTGGTCGGTTGTGTGACTTGGATGACTGGACTCGCAGTTTCAGGTGAACCATTAGGTACAGAGTCGTGTCCTGACATTATACTTTTGATTCGTTTTCCATCAGTTTGATACTTGAATCACGATTTTCTTTAAGTTGTCTACTTTCTTTTAATATACTAGTGCCATATGCATATATACATGTACATGATGCTGAAACAAACAAAAAATACTGATTATCAGAAATGACCCGAGAATAGTGTATTTAAAACAAAAAACAACAACAATAAAACACTCAAAATTAAAATACCAAACCAAACGCGCGCGCGCGCACGCACACACACGCACACGCACACGCACGCACACACACACACAGAGATACCACCACCACCACTAAAAAACCCCAAACGATGCCCACAAGCCAAAATTGTCACCAGAACCCATCTACAAGACTTGTGGAATTTACGATACCCATTTTCGGGGGTGGGGTGAGGGGTGGGATTAGAATGACCAAATTAATGATTTTGGATATCCATGTGTCTAGGAAGCTTCCAACCAAATTTAATAGGAAATGGTTTAGTAGCTATGAAGAAATTGAATTTTAAATGTATTATTTTTATATATACAACTCTATAGTAATATTCACCCCTCTTCAGGTGACCTAACATTAATTATATTCACAACTTATGAACCATCTAATGACTTTTACCTATATGAATACTATTCAATTATAGCATTTCTGCAGGTCGAGAAGATTGTTTTTTAAAATGGCTTAATTTTTTTCTCTTTTGGGCTCCGCCCACTCATTCCTGAGGATTTTAAAACTATTGATTTTGTTCTACTTTTGAACCCCATCCTTCAGGCCCCTGAGGAGAGGGGGTGGGGGTGTCAAAATGACCAAATTCACAATTTTTATTTCTCCATGAGTCGAGAACGCTACCCATTTAGTTGAAAATGGTATTGTAGATCTGCAGAAATACTACTGGGCTATGCCCCGCCTCCTGTTTTTTAAAAATTTGAATGGGAGTTCTTTCAATTGTCTGTGGGATGGTGCATATAAAAGATCCCTTGCTGCTAATGGGAAAATGTAGCGGATTTCCTCTCTAGTCAAAATTACCAAATATTTAACATTCAATAGACGATGATTAATAAGTCAATGGACTCTAGTGGTGTCGTTAGACAAAACAAACTGTTTTCAGCTGTCAATGCTTAAATCCATTTGTATATCAAAAGATAGGTTCTGGGACTGAGTGAAGGTTATTATAGTTTGTTTCATCAAATCATTGCACCTTTTTAATTTTTATTATAGAAATTATATAATTTACCCATGCCGACACTCATCTGTCAATATCAAACAACGTAGGACAACTATAACTATGTATTGTAAAACATAAGCAAGCAATATAATCATATACAATTTAACTACATACGATTAAAAATATATTTAATTATATCCAGGGAGAATCCAGTGGATGGGGTGGGGAGGGTCGAGCGGATATTTAAATATGAAGGCTCGTAATTTTGTGATATTTGAATTTTTTTGCCCCTAAAACCGTTACTAGACTGAAAATAGGTAGGGCGGAAGATCAAACGGAACATTGTTTTGAAACACTAGTGTGATGCTTTTGTCATGCAAATAGAGCTCTATATATTAACAGTAGAAATAACTTTCATTCAGAACACACAGAGATTTGTTTTAAAGTGACAGGCCCTAATTTTTAAAAACTACGGCAGATTTTTCACTATTAGAGCCGTTTTTGAATCCTGAAATCATACTTTACTTATATTTCATTGTTCATATTATCCATTTCCGTACATCCGAAGTTTTTTTGGTCATCCTGGTGTTAATACTATCACAAAATGCTATTTTCCCCATCTTTTTAAAAACGCACGTGCGTCTGAGAAGTAATGGTTATGTAGTAGAGTTTTAGTCTATTCTTCAGGATATTTCACCGTATCAACGTCACAGACTCTTGTTTCACTCTGTTGTAACTTTATCCAAATGTGTTGCAGGTTTGTAAATTAACTAGGGTCTGCGCCTTTAAATTAAAATAAGCAGAGGGACGTAGCCCAGTGGTAAAGTGTTCACTTGATACTTGATATGTCTGGGATCGATCCCCTTCGGTGGGCCCATTGGGCTATTTCCCGTTCCAGCCAGTTCACCATGACTGGTATACCAAAGGCCGTTGTATGTGCTCTCCTGTCTGTAGGGTGGTGCATATAAAAGAATACTTGCTACTAATGGAAAAAAGGTACAGGTTTTCTCTCAAAGACTATACCTATGTCAAAATTACCAAATAATTATGAGACATCCAATAGCCGATGATTAATAAATCAAAGTGCTCTAGTGGTGTCGTTAAACAAAACAAACTTTAAAATTGAAATAATTAAACTTCGTGCCTTTTAGATGAATGATTATATATAAATTTGTCAGGGTTTAAGTATACATGTATGTGAAGAAAAACAGTAATGAATAGGAATCAACACCAAAAAACCCCAAACACAACTGGCTAGCTCGAGTCAGCTCCAGCCCTACCCCTTATATCATTATCAATAAGGGATAGGGCTGCAGGTGACTCGAGTTAGTTACTAGCCTATATGATATAATATGTTGCATGTTTTTCTATCTTCAGCAGGCCCATAGGAACTGTTTAGATCTCTAAGGTGTGTGTGTGTGGGTGTGGGGGGGGGGGGGGTGTCACAACCTATAGGGGAGGGGCCACAGTCCCTAGTAGGGGTGTAGTCCGAATCGTACCTAGAAAATGTGTAGGGGTGCACAAGCCACATGTTTAACTTTATTTATATACATTGGGGGTGGGGAGCGGGGCTACATTTTCGTCGTCCCCAGCACCCCTCTCCCTATCTCCTGTTCCTACTGGCCTGTTCAAGTAAAATCAGTTACCATTATATCTGTTCAGTATTTACAAATTAACAAATCAGTTTGTACGCACTGAACACGAACCAAAGAGGCTACGACATAATATATTCACGTATAAAAAAAATCGTATTACCTGCGAGTTGATATTGTTTAGTCACGTGACATGACAACTACAAACAGAAGTGTGTTCAGGAGGTCGAGCGCTCGCGAACTATTTGACTTTGCACCATCGTCATCTATCAGTTTTCTAACGTCAGGCGTAGAAATCTCATACCCGAGCAACCGCGATCGCTTGCTCTCCTGAACGCGCATCAGGTGAAGGCCAAGTTAGGGCGAGTTACTCTGTCACAATAACAAACCGATTGTCGATCCTGTCTTTGGTTACAAAATGTCACAATAGTCTGAGTGTTTCAAAGCCATAGGCCATCAGTAATCGGTATTTTTTTGTATTTTTTTAACGCCCATAGACGCGGGGATAGGTGGGGCAAAGGTGGCAGGTGCCAACTCTGGATAATTCAGGAGGCAGACGTGTAGAAGTTTTGCCCTCTTGAAAATAAATCCAATTTCAAGTTCCATGTTAAATAGCCCGAGTACACCGACTATATGATCTTTCATTCCAGCCAGCGCACCACAACTGGCATATCAAATGCCGTGGTATATACTACCCTGTCTGTGGGATCGTGCATATAAAAGATCCCTTGCTACTAATCGAAAAGAGTAGCCAATGAAGTGGCGACAGCGGGTTTCCTTTCTCAATATCTGTGTGGTCTTTAACCATATGTCTGACGCCATATAACCGTAAATAAAATGTGTTGAGTGCGTCGTTAAATAAAACATTTCCTTCCTTCCGTCTGACTATAAGAGAAATAGACGGACATTTGGACAGTTATCAATGCTGGCCGTCAGAGTCCAACATATATAAATTCTGCGCAATCTCTGTCTACCAAACGGTAGTCAAAGATTCCCGCTCTAATACAACAACAATCTTATGTTTGACGTTACATACCTTTACATCGATCATTTTCGATCTCTCTGATAACTTTTTTTTCACATATTAATCACTAATACACACGATACAGGAAGAAACCCGTCAGTAAATACGTATTTAACTTGAACATTATTGAAAGGGGGTGTTCTAATATATTTATTTTTGTGCAGAGAAATCATGACTCAACCCTCCTTTAACGTTCACTCTCCACAAACTAGACCCCCCCCCCCCCCCCCCACACCCTACTAAAATTCCTTCACATGGGCCCATAGTTCGCTGTCCAGCTGAAGAATTAGTCCAGGTCTCCGTTCCACGAAAGAATTGTAGCTAAGGTTAATTGTAGTGACTTAAGGTGAGTTTTACAACTGGCACCGTAAACTTTACAGCCGTTCCACAAAGCAACCTTACGGTAGTCGAAGGCTAAGTGCCCCTTTAATGATTAAAATCTTATTTCCGCAAAGTGCGAATTAGTTAAATAATAAATTGGTTACTGACTTTTCGGAAGATCTTGGATGTATTCATTAGTATCGCACATCCATGAAGTATGCATAAGACATGATAGTTCTCTCCCGTACTTTCGTGTGAAGGTCATATGGACTAGAATGTTTTTCATCGAACGCCGAGTTTCATAAAAGGTATTTGGTATATATTAGATCCATTTTTACACAAAAAGTTAATATCCTTCTTAGAAAATGACTAAATCATCATTTAACTGCCATTTGACAGCTACGTTAGCAGCTTACAACTGCCTCGTACCTGTTGTTCTGGGCTCGTCTGTCCAGGACAGTGTGTTAGTTGTTAGTTGCTTAGTGGTTAGTAATGGAGAAAGGGTGTTTTGGCTTTACACCTACCCAATGAGTCGTTAAAACTCACTCTGGGTGGGAGCCAGTACCGCCTGCGAACCCTGTACCTTCCAGCCTTATGTCCAATGGCTTAATCACGACGCCTCCGAGGCCGGTTGTAAATGTTCACAGTAATTTACGACGATAGTAGGCTAAGCTACGCCGCGTCGTGGAACGGGCTCGCGATCGTAGAAAAAAATTGAGGCGATGTTAGGTATTAGATAGTAGTGCTAAGATCGCTTCGTGGAACGGGGCCCAGATGGGCAGACCTTGTGGACACTTGCAGACCTCGTAAACACTTGTAAACAGACCTCGTGGACACCGTGGATACTTGCAGACCTCGTGGACACTTGCAGACCTCGTGGACACTTACAGACTTCGTGGACACTTACAGACCGCATGGACACTTATAGACCTCTTGGACACTTGCAGACCTCTTGGACACTTACAGACCTCGTGGACACCTCCTGGACACTTGCAGACCTTTTGGACACTTACAGACCTCGTGGACACTTGCAGACCTCGTGGACACTTACAGACCTCGTGGACACTTGCAGACCTCGTGGACACTTACAGACTTCGTGGACACTTACAGACCGCATGGACACTTATAGACCTCTTGGACACTTGCAGACCTCTTGGACACTTACAGACCTCGTGGACACCTCCTGGACACTTGCAGACCTTTTGGACACTTACAGACCTCGTGGACACTTGCAGACCTCGTGGACACTTACAGACCTCGTGGACACTTGCAGACCTCTTGGACACTTGCAGACCTCGTGGACACGTACAGACCTCTTGGACACTTGCAGCCCTCTTGGACACTTACATACCCCGTGGACACTTACAGACTTCGTGGACACTTACAGACCTCTTGGATGCTTGCAGACCTCGTGGACACTTACAGCCCTCTTGGACACTTACAGACCTCGTGGACACTTGCAGACCCCGTGGACACTTACAGCCCTCTTGGATACTTGCAGACCTCGTGGACACTTACAGACCTCTTGGATACTTACAGACCTCATGGACACTTGCAGACCTCTTGGACACTTGCAGACCTCGTGGACACTTACAGACCTTGTGGACACTTGCAGACCTCGTGGACACGTGCAGACTTCATGGACATTTGGGCTTTGGGGCGAGACGTTCCCCAGTGGTAAAGCTTTCGCCTGATGCAAGGTAGGTCTAGGATCGATCCCCATCGATGGGCCCATTGAACTATATCTCGGTCAGCCAATGCTTCACAACTGTATAGCAAAGGTCTTGGTATGTGCTATCTGCATGTAAAAGATCCCTTGTTGTTAATCGAAGAGTAGTCAATTAAGTGGCTGCTTCAGGTTTTCTTTTTCAATATCAGTGTGGTTCTTTACTATATGTCCGACGCCATATAACCGTAATTAAAATATGTTGAGCGTGTCATTAAATAAAACATCCCTTCTTTCCTTCCGGTCGAAGAAATGACATCTCGGCCAAGCTGTCATCGACGGCAACGAGTCAAACGGTTTTTTATTTATTTATTTATTATTATTATTATTATTATTTTATTGTTTTAATTAATAACTTTTTCAGATGTTTGATGAAGAGTGACTTTTATATTGTTTAATAAGAATGTTTCTTATGCATTTTATTGTATATCTATTACGTATAATATACCTGTATGTTTTACTGTTGACAATTTTATGTGTAGTCTCTCATAACTCCATACGGAGTGGCCTTTATATTGTTTATCCCCGTTAGATGGTGCATATAAAATATCCCTTGCTGATAATCGAAAAGAGTAGCCCATGAAGTGGCAACAGCGGGTTTCCTCCCTCAATATCTGTGTGGTCCTTTACCATGTGTCTGACGCCATATAACCGTAAATAAAATGTATTGAGTGCGTCGTTAAATAAACCATTTCATTTCATTATATTGTTTATTAGGGGCATACCATAGTTTTAAACACTACAGCGTATTTTTCACTATTAAAACCGTTTTTAATAATTTAAATTAGGAGTAATTACATTTTATTATTTAGAATATTCATTTTCATACACCTGAAGTGGTTCTGGTCATCCAGGATTTTGTAATGACCCAAAATGCATTTTTAATTCTAAAAACGTAAATTAGTCTGAAAAGTAATGGTTATCGAGACCGGCTCTAAGTCTATTTTTAGACGATATTTTCAGGTTTAAACATCACAAACTTCAGCTTTTTTGTTATAACCTTATCGAAACTTACTGTCCATTTTCACATGCTAAAACTAGGGTCAGCGCCTATAAGAATGTTTTTCATGTGTTTTACTGTATACTATATATTGGGAGAGAAATTAATAAAATATGTCTGTCTGTGCCTGTGTGTCTGTATGTGTCTGTCTGTCTGTCTACGTTACATTGACCATCCGAAGAATCTGCTTTGTCCATGTAAATAATGAATTGTGCTAAATCAAATTGTACTGTTCAATGATCATTATGTGTGAGTCACAACTGTTTTTAAACAAAAGAAAATTTGCGTTTTATTTTATTATTATTATTTATTTATTTAGTTTTTGTGACACCTCCTCCCCCCCCCCCCCCCCCCCCCCCCGCTTTAGTATGTTTATTAAGTTTTATTTTGTTGTTACATACGATAATGGGGAGAGGGTACACATACAGTACACCACAATCAGTAATAGTCAAATACATTTGTGTATGGGATGGAGGGCCCTCGGGACCCCCCCCCCCCCCCCCCCCCCCCCCCCCCCCCCCCCCCCCCCGTCCTGGAGCAAATCTTCGAATTCGAGCAAAATGAACTGGCCTGAAACCTTTTCATAATGTATTTGCATCATACTCCTCATAATATTGTGGCATATCCAGAAAATATATTGGGGGGGGGGGGGGCAATGACATGAGGCAGAAATCCAAGGGAACTTTGGGGGAGGTTTGGAGGTGGAACGTAAATTTTTTTTAAATTAATATATAATAAAATTTTAACTGTCGCAAAATTCAGGGAGGGCCCAGGCCCCTGGCCCCCTCCCCTAAATCCGTAATAAATGCATGGTGATTCGTTTGGAACCCCATATAGCTGTTTCGCAATAATGCAATCTGACTGGTCATCTCCGCTGGTCTATACCTGTTACCTGTGGATTTAAGAGCATTCCGTTGAAAGGCAAGTCCAAAACGCTTTCATTCGACCAGTCAGAACTTTACTTTACTACGGTGGTATATTTTGGGGACACATTTTTTGTTTTACTTTTAAAAAGCGGGAACTTGCGATTTATTATCTAGAAATCTTGACTTGTTATATCGAGTGTTCAACTTCTGATGAGATTTCGAAATATTTTCTCGAGATCTCCACTTATTATTTCAAGTTCTTGACCTGTTATTTCGAGCTCTTGATTTTCCCTATGTCACTGAACATACATACGTACGTGATGACAGAAATAAGTCAAGAACTCAATGTAATAAGTTTAGAGCTCGAGATAACAGGTCGATCGCTCGACAATATAAGTCGAGATTTCGTGATAATAAGTTAACATCTCAAGATAAGGCCGGCTTTCCATTAACGTGATCTGCGCCCGAAAATGTGAATTCCATATCTGCATTGGTAGAAGATCGCAGTTATTTATTAATCTTCAGCTGAGATTTATGCATGCCAGGCCCTGGCATTCTAAAAGCCCACCTATGGTTTAAAAATAAAGAAAGATAAGGTATTTTTAGTCTCAAGAGAATTACAGATAGGGTCATTATTATAAAGAGGACTCATTTTTCTCTTACTTTCATCATAACGTGCCCAAACTGCATGATTTTGTGTGCATCTTTGACAATGTTCACACCTATACAAATCACAGGTCCACACCCACAGCTAAACCGTTTGCACTCATGGTGAAAAACTAAATGCCATTTTTAGAAAAGAACTCCTCGGCTATTACTAAACTTAAGAATTTACGTCATATTCCAAATAATTACCCTTCAAACATGGATTTATGCAAAAACAACAATTGATCTATTTTCGCGATAGGGTAAACAGAATCGTATTGATGGAAGCAGGCCTAATAAGTAAGTATAAGTAAAAAAAAGAAGTGTGTCCTAAATATACACTCATAGTATATTTAGGTCTCACTTATTTGTACTTCTTGAATGGTGGAAATATTATTTCAAGTGCTTTACTTGACTTATTATCTAGAGCTCTCAACTTACTATCTTGAGACAACACATTTTCTCAACTAATTAACTTGATAGCTGGATTTACTAAGTCGAGCTCTCTACTTTTTTGTTGTGCTCTCGACTTATTATTTTGAGCCCTTGACTTATCTCGAGCTCTCAACTTCTGCATCAGGACTGTACAGTCAAAAAGAGAATTACAAAAGAAAAAAAAATATGTGATGACGAGTTAATATGTCGATAGCTCGAGTTAATAAGTTAAGAGTTCTAGATAATAAGTCGAGAGTTTGCATTCTTTAAAGTAAGAAAGAACACCCCCTCCCCTAAAAAACCCAGCGTGTGACCTAAATATACAATCATAGTCTTATTATCTCTGGATCTCGACTTCTGCATCAGGACTGTACAGCCAAAAAGAGAATTGAAATGAAAACGACGTGATAACAAGAGTTAACATGTTGAGCGGTCGACACATTAAGCCCATAGCTTGAGATAAGACGTGACAACAAGTTAATTGTTGAGCGGTCGACACATTAAGCCCATAGCTAGAGATGAGACGTGATAACAAGAGTTAACACGTTGAGCGGTCGACACATTAAGCCCATAGCTTGAGGTGAAACGTGATAACAAGAGTTAACATGTTGAGCGGTCGACACATTAAGCCCATAGCTTGAGATGAGACGTGATAACAAGAGTTAACATGTTGAGCGGTCGACACATTAAGCCCATAGTTTGAGATAATGAGTCGAGAGTTTGACATAAGTCGAGAACTCGAGATAATAAAAAGTGTTTTTAACATTTGTTTGCCGATACCACTAGAGTGCATTGATATGACAAACTGTTACATTGGATACTTCTGACATATAGTCTCAGAGAAAACTAACTACATTTTCCCATTAGCCACAGGCCAGCACGTACCACGGCCTTTGATATACCAGTAGTGGGACACTGGTTGGGGCAGGGGAAAAACAGAGAATGGTCCACTGAGGAGGTTCGATTCTGCGACCAAAGCACGCCAGGCGACCGCTCTACACACACACACACACACACACACACACACATATATATATATACTCTTCAAAAAAAGAAACGCATAGAGCATATTTTTCATAACATTAATTTTGAAATAACACAATAGTGAATGTTTTAGTATTATCTTATTCTATAGCTAGTGGATATGATATCATGCAATTCTGAAGCTGACAAAACGCATGATTTGACGTCAGCACGTGCAAATATGTTTTTCACAATAACCATAATAATGGTTGCAGAGCTCACATTTATCACGTACAAAGCATGCACGTACAGCACGTGCACTACCCTTTGACAGAAAATTGAGTTACATTCACACACGCATTATCGATAGTGTCGCTACGTAACGTTGAAATTATGCCCAGGCTGACAGAACCACAATGTAACAACGCAATTGGCCGGATGGAAGCCGAGGAATCGCAATCAACAGTTGCACGTTTTTTCAACACAACTGAAGTGTCACGTGACCGCCCCAGATCCGGTCGTCCCAGAGTTACCACACCGGCGCAAGACAGATACATACGTCTACATTTACGTGACAGATTCCTAACTGCTTCATCATCAACTTCTTCCATACCTGGGATGCGAAGAATTTCGGACCAGACCGTAAGAAACCGTTTAAGTGAAGCCAATATCCGAGCTAGAAGACCAGCTAGACGGATACTTTTAACCGCGCAACATAGGCGTCTACGGCTTACATGGTGCAGACGTTGTCTGATATGGCGTCGACAGCAGTGGCGAAGAGTGGCTTTCAGCGACGAGTCGCGTTTTTTGCTTCAACGCGCCGACGGCAGAGCTAGAGTTTACCGACGACGTAACGAGCGTTATACCAATAATTGTGTGCGGCAGGTGGACAGATATGGAGGGGGGGGGGGGGGAGTGTTATGGTATGGGCGGCCATCACTTACACTGGCAGAACAGACCTTGTACATGTCATCTAACAGCCCAACGTTACTGCAACGAAATTCTCCAGCGTCACGCCATACCTTTCATCAACGCAGAAAATGTCATCTTCCAGCACGACAATGCACGACCACATAGCGCACGTATAACAACAGACTTCCTGAATCAACACAATGTCGGAGTGATGCCATGGCCTTCAAGATCACCTGGTCTTAACCCCATCGAGCACCTGTGGGATGAACTAGATCGACGTTTACGGCAACGTAACCCTGCGCCACAAAGGCTACCCCAGCTGCTCCAGGCTTTGCCACAAACATGGGCTACAATTCCCCAGCCTGTGATTCAAGCATTATTTGATTCCATGCGTAGGAAGTGCCAAGCCGTCATTGCTGCTCATGGGGCTCATACTCGATATTAGTGTCCATGACCGTGACCTTGATAAGGTGGCCTAATCCTGTTGATTTGATAGACGATTTCATTCCAAGTGATGATCTGATCATGTTTAACAAGTTTCAATTTTACTGCTCTGGTATTGAGCAAAGATATGATGCTATAAATTTGCAATCCAATCCTAAACCTATACCAGTTATGCGTTTCTTTTTTTGAAGAGTATATATATATATATATATATATATATATTTTGTTTTATTTTTATTTTATTTTTTATTACATAATGGGAATATATCTGTATTCTTATTGGTCGAAATCTAGTCACATTATCTTAAGTAAATAGTAAATATTGATATTGTCCCACCGGTCCTATCAAAAGTGATATCGCCCCCGGAGATTTAACCAAGTCAGGTTGGGTAATATTACTAATGTGAATAAACGTTGTTATCCGGATTCGAGAGTTATTGTTTAACTGAAGCAAAAATCATCCTACAAGTACTCCCTACAAAATTGGAGCCCGTACGCCTATGGTAAAATATCGCTGGTTTTAAACAGCTATGCCATTACTGATGAAGATAACAAAGAATCCAACAGATTGTTTATTTTATATAAATCAAACACTTTCAGAAATCAGTATAACTAGTATAATCATTCTAAAAAAAAAGCCGAAAAAAAAAGTGCTTTGCATCCAAAACTAATAGGCATTCCATACAGTTTTACCTAAATTTAGGCCTATTTTTGAATAAATAAATGACGAAGTCATGCTCCTCAAAGCATACAGGCCTATGTTGAAGGTCTTCGACCTCAGACCTATTTCTTTTTACCACAGCAGGAACAGCCCGAAGAGGCAACCGTTTTATCCTTGCTTTTAGATCCTGCGGGTTTATCCTTGTTCGTATCTGCTGCGGTGTTAGCCGTGTCGTTATTTTTGACTTGGTCTTCGCCTGCGGGCTTACTTTCTTCTTGTCCACTTTCGGGCTTGCTTTCTTCTTGTTCCGTCGCCGCACCTGTTTCTGGTGCCCTTTCAGCACTGATGTCTATGGGGAACTCGTCCACCACTTTTTCTTGAACAATGTTATCAACGTCCTGTTCCGGGGCAGGTTCCGCCATTACGACCGTGCTTGAGTTACGTAATCAGTGTGACGAGTTGGTGTGCTGAAAAACAAAGCCACATATAACCTCGGTAACCCGTTGTTGTGGTTTTTTGGGTGTGTGCGTGTGGTGCTGGTGTTTTGTGGTATGTGTGTGTGGTGTGGTATTTTGGTGTGTGTGTGTGGTGTGGTGGTGGTGTTTTTTGATGTGTGTGTGTTAAGTTTTTTGTTTTCTTTGTTTGTGTTTCTACATATAAGAGGAACCCTGATATACATTGTCAAAATACCTGTTGTATTTTGGTGATAGTTTTCGACCCTGGTGTCCATTTTCTGTGACCCATACTAGAACTTACCTTCCAAGGCGATAACTCTTGCATTCTGCCGTTCGAGAGCTAGACGGATATTTGTACGGTATAATCGCTCTCTGTCGTCAGAGATATCTCTATAGCGAAAACACGGAATGACTGACTTAGTTAAGTTACCATACGATAGAGATGTTTTTGAAGTTTCCCGCTCTCATACAACACAACTTCAAACTTTGACGCCAAATACCATTACATTGATCATATTCGAGTTGGCCGAAAATAAATATTTTACATAGTAACCACTAATACACACACTATAGGAAGAAACCCGACGGCACCTCCTTTCAGTGTTCCGGTTAAATACGTAAGTGCTCAAGGTTTTCTTCCGGTACTGTGTGTATTAGTGGTTACTATGTAAAATAATTGTTATCGGCCAACTCAAATATTGTATTTAGCGTCAGACTTTGATTTTTTTTATTGTATTAGACCGGGAATTTTTGTCTACTGTGTGGTAGTCAGCCATTCCGTGTTTTCGTTACAGACATATAGATATCTTCATTTAAAAAAGCAATGAAAGCCGATGTCCCATGCGTTGCGTCATACTATTCCAGGGGCGTGCGCAGGAAATTTTGCAGGGGGGGGGTCGAGGGGGCCCTCCCCCTAAAATTTTGAAAAATTGACCCCTTCTAGGGCTATTCTGAGGTGTTTTAAGCTGGCTAGCCGAGCTGCTTTCTGACCACATTTTTTTGGAAAGAAATTACATTAAAAACCGGGATATGAATTTTTTTTTCGCCTTGGGGGGGGGGGTCGACCTGTATTCATTTGGTAAGACACAGGTGTAGTGATTTAAAAGCAGACTTACATCGAGTTGGTCTTAGCACCGATTCCTCGTGCATTTGTGGATATAATTTTGAAGACAATTATCGTTTTTTCTGTGAATGCATTTTATATGAACGGCAAAGACGCACTCTCTGGAATTCATTGCAAAGATTTCAGCCAATAGATTTACAACTAGTTTTAAATGGTAAAAATACTCTAAGTGAAGAAGACAATAAAGAAATATCTTTTCATGTACATAAGTATATAAATGAAACAAAACGTTTCCCTTAAGTAGTAAATAATGTAAGGATCTTTAAAATTATTACTATTTATTTATTTTATTGCTATTATTATTATTTGTGTAGCCACTACGTAATCATTGCGATGCCTTGTTTGTGTTTTGTGTTTTCTTTCATCAAACCTGCTGTCTAATTATAGAAAGAAGTGTTTTATTTAACGACGCACTCAACACATTTTATTTACGGTTATATGGCGTCAGACATATGGTTAAGGACCACACATTTTTTTTTAGAGGAAACCCGCTGTCGCCACATAGGCTACTCTTTTACGACAGGCAGCAAGGGATCTTTTATTTGCGCTTCCCACAGGCAGGATAGCACAAACCATGGCCTTTGTTGAACCAGTTATGGATCACTAATCGGTGCAAGTGGTTTACACCTACCCATTGAGCCTTGCGGAGCACTCACTCAGGGTTTGGAGTCGGTATCTGGATTAAAAATTCCATGCCTCGACTGGGATCCGAACCCAGTACCTACCAGCCTGTAGACCGATGGCCTGCCATGACGCCACCGAGGCCGGTGTCTAATTATAGAACACATAGAAAACTTTACTGCGTCTCTTTTTTTTTCTTTTTTTTTCAATAATATTTATTTCTGTTCATATTTAAATTGCAAAAATATATTAGTCGTAATATGTATGTATTTTGGAGAAGGCCTAGTAAGTTGTGTAACTTGTGCCTAATCCATTTGTTCTTTAAAAAGCAATAAAATATGTTTCAATCAATCAAACAAATTTGCGTCTAGCTCTCGAACGGCAGAATACTCGGGCTACCATGGCGACAATTCATTTGAGATATTGGCGAGCGACTATAACACGTTTAGACTCCTTCTCCTGCATTCACGCCAGCCCAGCCCTTAAACCGAATAGTTCTGTTTGTCTACAGACAGGCCTAAATTGCAAATATGATACTTTTAAGGAAAGACTATGTTACATTTTGAAATTACGGTACGTGAAATCAAATATATTCCAATTAGTTCGCGTAAAAAATAAATGGTCTGAATGTAAAATGAATCCATTTTAGTAAACAAAAGTGTAACCACCATTTGTCTAGTAGCTTATGTCAAAATATACTTGAATTGTTCAAACTGTGAAAAAAGCACGAAAATGTGCATACTGGTACAGTTTTTAATTCTCATCTTGTTTTTCAAAATGGCCACATTGAAAACAACAAATTGCCAATATTTTGGCTCCCAGAACACATAAATGCTTTATGTAAGTGGCTAATCCCATGTTTTCACACCCAAGGAATTCAACACACATGATAACAATACTGTATATTTATTTTGTTTTACTTTAAAATCAAATATGGGAACCATTAGATAGAAAACATTGGGAAAACACAAATTCGTTGCAAATCCCATTTATAGTCAGTTTGTAGGGTAACACATGTTTCAGTGCATGGAAGCAATGCTGTAAAACATTTGAAAGATTTGCATGCCTTCTTGCAAACACATATAATCAGATACATACATGATTTGGCTGCCTCTGGAAATGCTGTCTATAAAGGAGTCAACTGATTACTAAAGTCCTTGGTCTACTCCCAATCACATGAGGTTGGTAGCTGTTGTGTAGCTGCCAGTGATTGATTCCAAATATATCCAGCTTGGTATGTAGTCCGAACCAAATTGTTAACAACTACGATAAATTACTCTCCTGTCTTTAATTACTGTTGCATTTCCCCAAAATTTTGTCCAGGCACCCATCATCACAGTAACACAGATTCCACATATGAGACTGTAACGATATCACCAGTATCGACTTCGCTGAGATAGCATAGGGCAAAATACATGCAGTTTTTTGCAGTCTGCTATATTGCTTTTTTATGGAATACTTTTCAAGAAGGGTGAAAGCCTCCAAAGTATGTTAAATAATTAATATAAAATCAGTGTTCTCTAGTAGTATCTTTAAACAAAACAAATTAAAATGTTTTTAATATGACGTCATCACGTTTGCTTTTATATCATAACATGTTATGACGTTGTTAGATTATGTCATATCCTTTCACCCATCTTGGAGAATATTGCATAAAAAGTCAAAATGGCAGCCACCACAAAATTACATGCTTTTTGCCCTATGCGATCTCAGCGAAGTCGATATAGGTGACATAGTTATCATCTAGTATATGGAATCTGTGTCATTGTAATGGTTTTTCAAGATTTTTGTCAAGACAGAATGTGGATAAAATCTAACGAAAAATAAAGGTAGGAGAGCAGTTTATCTTAGTTGTTAACATTTTGGTTCGGACTTTAGTATGTTTGGTAAGGGCACCTTTTGTGCAAGGTAAACTATTTAACTGCCTCACTTTGGCAAAGAGTACCTTCTTTACCTGGTACATGTGGGTGTTTTCGCTTGTCCTGCCAAAAAGAAGTATGTCGAACCTTTGGCACAGACAAACACATTTCAGAAAAAGCTGAATAAGTCTAAGCTGACTTCTGAACGACAATGATGTGTCACACCCACGGACACGGAAAATTTTAGGTTTCTTTGCCTTTTGTTCTTTTATGCTGGATGCAGTGGTAATATGCTATAGTTTCTCTTCATGCCATAGACAATCCGTGGTTCATCAAGAGCTAAAGTATGAAACTTGGCAATTGCTAGTACCACAACATGAATATCCGCCGATCTGATCAGTACTATTATGTTCACAATGGAAAATATGTAACAGTAATCTTGTCAGCTTCGTCATGATCACATAGTGTCAGGTACATGGTACACTCATATGAACATAACACAGGAATCTTGTTGTACATCTTCCCTTTGGTGGAAAGCACTGAAATGTATTGCGACTAGTACTGCTATAGCTCAATCTTATATTCATCCACATGGAGGAAACTGCCAGTTTTTATACTTGAAGTAGTAATGAAGTTCCTTAATTTCTTTTCTGCCTCACTGAAATCTAGCCAACTTATCAAAGCAACCAATGATATTCGACTTTTTGCATTACCTTAGTTCTCCCATGTCTAAAAATGCAGGGGTAATCACTGGTTTTTATGTCTGTAAATGTTTTTCATGTCACTATTTCTGGACTGACCAAAAATGTACATGCTGCTGAATAAGTTCATGGTTTTAAATTGATGTGAACTCTTTGCTTTGAATGTGATGTCTTATGAAAGCGTGTCATGTTGTTCTTTTAGAGGAAGTCTGATATTGAACTCACTTGTATAGCAGAGATGAACCAAGCTTACCTGGTCATGGTGTTGTGTAAAAGTGTGGTTTCAGACTAGTTAATGATCTGAGCAACTTTTACACCAGCTGTAAGTGGAAGGGTTTTCTGTAATTCCAATCATCGCAAACCATTGGGTGCATTCATTCGCTTGCTTACTTGGTCCACAGACATGTTGTTACAGTACAGCAAACTGACACTTTTCAAATTCAACTATTGGAACATGTTGTTGCAGTTGCATTATATCTTTAATATGCATAGTTTGTATGGTCTATTGAACACATCTACATGTTGTGGAGAGAGCTTCATGGATGTAATGATCGAACTGCATGGCAAAAAGTAAACGTTTTTGAATATGTATCAGGTGAATTGCTCTCATAAATTAGAACATTTTATACAATGGTCCCTGTTTGTAAAAGCTGCAAATAAAGACATTCACTACTCATAAAAGTAAAGTTAGCCTTGTTGCACTACAATCAATTTAACACAAACGACGCTTCGAAATACGACTCCCTGTCTAATAGGTTCTTGCATGTGTGACAAACGAGTATTTGGTATAGATAACTTTATTAACGTGCCTATATCCAAAACAAAAATGTTCAGGCACGTAGGTGTTACAAAGTAGGGGTCACTGCACCATATTATATTGTCAATGAGTAATTAGAAGTCCTTAGAAACAGAGTGCCAATCAAGTTAGAAAGACGCTTGTCTGATACTAGTATATAAATTAAAAACCGGTATCTCTATGCTGGTTTATTCAAGAGATCGGACATTACAGATAGTGACAAAATACAGTTGCTGGAGTGTCGCTGTCGTCCAGATAGCAAGTTTACATTTCTCATTAATGAATATAAACAAAGGAATATGAAATTCAACTGTTCATGGTTGGATTAGCTCAGATGGTTTGTTATGTGTTCTTTTTGCGAATCATCCTGGTGGCAGAGCTTGTCGGTTTGGGTCTCTGGTTGAAACTCCTTTCACTGATTTCCGTAAAGCTCTTGGAAAAGAAGAGGTACTTACTACTCATGAATCCATTGAGTTTCACAAATCATCAGTTGCAGCTGCTGATGCTTTAGTAAGGACATACGATAAGCCATAAGAGAGAATCGATTTTCAGCTGGATGAACAATGTCACAACCAGTACGAGATGAACAAGGCTGCATTGGCCAGTATAATTGATTTTATAATTTATCTTGGTCGCCAGTGTTCAGTATTACGTGGTCACCGTGATGACTCGACAGCAGATTCCAATACCAACAAGGAAAACTTGTAGGCACTGATTGAATTTCGCGCAAAGACGGACACCAGTCTTAAGAAAATTCTTGGACACTTGTCCTGCCAACGCAAGATACACATCGAAGACGATTAAACATGACATATATTATATATTATTAAGAATGTCAGGCAGGAATCAATTAAAAACAATATCAACAATAACAAATGTTCTTTGGCATTATAGCAGATGAACTTACAGATGATATTACAAATCAGCATATACTGTCCTTATGTTTAAGGTATCTAACATATGATTGGGCGGGGGTGGGGATTAAAGAAGGGCTTCTTGATTTGACTTAGCCGCTGTTCATCTGTTTGAAACTATCAAAGGACAACTTGCCAAATGTGGACTATATCTAAAACACCTAACATAACGATACTACAGCTGCCATGTCGTCAGATGGTCATGGGCTTCAAAGTTTGTTTCGTAGCGATGTTCCTAATGCAGGTAATACTCCATGCAACAGCCATAAGTTGAATTTAGTCATTGCGTTAGCATCGAAACTGCCCCAGATCGGGAAATGCATCACAGAAGTAAAGGAGACCGATCTCTTCTTCAGTGCGTCTCACAGACGACAACGTTTCTTAGAACGTGTACTTGATTTAAACACTACACGAGAATGGAAACTGCAGGAACCTCGCAAGGATATGGGACAACATAAACTAAAAGGACTTTGTAAAACTAGATGGGTAGCACGCTTGGAATCCATCAATAATTTTCTTGATCTGTCCACGTCAATACAGATGGCTTGCGACATCATTGTCAGCCCCCACATGTATGAAATATCAAGAATAATAAATGAGAAATGGAACAGGGACAGCAACACAAAAACTGGTGTCCAGGGTATCGCGGCAAGTTTTGGCAACTTTGAAATATTCGTATCTCTAGTTTGTAGACTACAAACACGTGATATCGATCTCATGGCCGCATACACTCCGAACTGATATTGATGCCAGGTTCTGCCTTTGGTACAGGAGTTCGCTGAAGAACTTGGCACCCATGAGAGTATCTCCTGGGCGAGGGAAAAAACCCCGTATATCGTTCTACATATCCGGCACAATCCCCAGACGAATACTACAAGATTTCAGTTGCCATGCTATTTACTGATGACGTCAAGACACAGCGTTGTGAGCGCTTTGCCTCTGAATCCATCTCTGTAATATCTGGCATGATGAATCTCATTCCATCTATCATTACTAAATCAGATATTACTGACCTTCCTGCAATTGTAGAGCAGTTACAGACATACTGTGATGATTTACCCGGCTTCAAGAGCCTCCGCACAGAAATGGAAATATGGCGGGGAAGATGGGTCAATGTGGAGGATCCACCCAATTCCCTACTCATGGCTTTGAATGCGTGTGGCAAAGACATGTACCCAAACCTATACATACTCCTCCAGATAGCCTGTGCCATTCCTGTGACCAGCTGTGAGTCTAAAATATCTTTTTTCCGCTGTGCGCCGCCACAATACTGTACTTCGTTCTACAATGGACGAGGAGCGCCTCACATCGCTTGTTCTCATGAACATGTCCTATGATAGTCACATCAATTTTCACGAAATGGTCCGAAGATTCATCCAGATACACCCACGATGTTTGTTTTCTCCTTTGTACAAGAAATGATATGCTCAGCAAACTTGGCTCATTTGCATTTATAGCTCAATCAGAACAACAAAACAGTTACCACCATCAAAACTCGTCCTAGCAACACTATACCAATCATGGCGATTGGATTATATCCTGGTCATTCCTTGTTTGGAGGTTGCATAATATGTTGGACAAGTTGGAGGTTAAAATAGGTTAGTTTGAGTCACAAGACAGAGCAGTTTTGTCCTTCAAATAGCAGGAAAATGCGGCAAATACAATATAATTTAAAAATATTTTTTAGATAGGGGAGCATGCCCCCCCCCCCCCCCCCCCACCAGAGCCCACTTATAATGCATTGAGTGACTTCGGCACTCTTAAATATCTTTCATTTAATTAGTTGCATATCACACCCACCCTGCAAAACATTCTCGGCTTTTATGTCAATCTGTCTATAGTCCGTCTCATCATTCTGTAAAACTGTGTTTTGTAAATAATTTCAGTGTGGTTTGATATAAGACGAAAAGTAAAAGTGTTTTGAAAATAACACTCCTCCCCCCAAAAAAAACACAAAAAAAACAACCCAAAACAACAACCAACAAACAATAACACCGAACCCCCCCCCCCCCCCCCCCCCCCCCCGAACCCAACCTCTTTTAGTGTGCAACGTACAAATCAATCAGCTCAGAAATAAATAATTTGTAATAAATTCCATAGCATGAAAAACGGTGTTTTCTGTGGAACGGACTATAAGTACTAAACACATTTATATCTACATTGTTTGAAAACATAGATGTTTTCTCTCTTCTTTTTTTTTCTATTCTAATATGGGGTTGCTGAATACAAATAAATATGCTGTCCATCTGACAAATTTCATTGGGTGGTGGAGCGGGGGGAGTCATATTATGAGCGTCTACAAAATTATTATTGTCTAACATGCGTTGGAACCCAGTATACAAGTGTGTTTTTGCTTTTCATATTTTGACTACATAAGCATTATTTTTCAAGTCTAACACGTTTTTCGATTCAGCATATTTAAATTTGGTTAGAAAAGTATGTTGGATACAGTCTAAATAGAATAAAAATAAATAAAAACAGGGTCTGTGACACACTATTATAAGAATAAGAATAATTTATTTGCATAAGACCTGCATATGGGCCGAGCAATAATAACAATATAATATACATTTATATGTAGATAGAATATATTTTCAACGCAATCCTAATTTCGTATACTATCATTTTGTTTTTGTCATTTTAACCCTCTTAAATGTAATTTACTCAGATGTCTAAAACCTTTCTTCTTTTTTTTTAAGGGGGGGGGGGGGGGGATGGGGGACACTAAAAAAAAAAGTTAGAAAAGTATGTTTGAATTAATCCTAAAGAAATGTTCGCAATGTTTTTTATTTTAAAAACTGGACCTGTAGAGAATTTTCTTTTTCAAGGTCAAGGTAGGCCTAAATAGAGATAGATACAAAAGAAAATAACATACAAACCATCTACAGGAATCTTAAATGTGTTGCAGCGTGCCAAATTTAACAAAACATGTAGCATTCGTTTTTTCAAGACACAAAATACGGATCTACACAATTAACGTTTATGACGTCAGTAAACACATTTACGTAACGTCACAATCATTATGCTAAACGGAAGTGCGGGAGGTGGTATTGTGGTGAAATAGAGAATAATATTATTATATTAACAATGTTGCTGAGATAACAGAAATAATACCTTTCCCCCATATCTGTTATGGATTGCAAAATAAAATTAATAACTATAGTCCTTCCCATAGGGAACGCCTTTTTTCATACTATGAAATTTACTACAAGTTATTTATTTCTGAACCGATTGATTTGTAAATTGCACACAAAAATAGTATATATGATATATTTGACAAAAGGTACTTTTCATTTCTTTCATCGTTTAAAACTTAAACTTAATATTTTGTGCAAAATTATGAGAAAAAAAATACAGACCTGTAAAAAGCGTTGTCAACGTGTTATAGAATTTTGACAGGGGTCAAGGTTAGTAGTCCAGTTTTTATTTTAATTAATGTAAAGAGCTTTATTATCCACATGGTTCAACATAACTGAATTAATAATAATCATACGAAGAACACGTGTAACAACACGTTTAATGGGAAGCGACGTCATAACATGACGTTGTTTTCCCCAGTACAAGGTCTCACTACACAGATGTCATCTGCCATTGAAACCCATGTTAAATTGCCCAACTTCAAACGATGATTGCCAATAGAACGGGTTCTCGTTTGCACTAACAACATACACCATTGCAAACATACATTATATAAGCATCTATTTTCACTCCAAAATTGAGAACTTTTCCATCTCAGTTTTTTTACTATATGACCGCATCTGGCTGTAGTACCGGTCCGAACAGGTGGTTCATTAACCGATTCACTCCCGCTGTCTCTTGCGCTATACACCTATGTCCCAAAAGGTCAATGCACAATATTACAAAATAAAATGGGCAAAATACAACCAGAAGGCTTACCATTAAACATACATATTGTTTTAATTCTTCACCATTTCCTAGAAGTGAATATGTGAACCATAACTATTGTCACAATTAGGAACTCTCACCCGCGGAAAGTGATCTGTGTAGTGAGACCTAAGACTGTATGTGAAATATGACGTCATTTTGTCGTTTTCTAGGTGTGGTTGAAACATTTTGAGACGGTCCTTGTTATTCATAATAATAGTAATAATAATAATGATAATAATGATAATATGGATAATAAAGAAATTATTACACTCGCTTGCGAGTCGTACTGTTTTTACGAAACTCGTGTTAGAATTCATATATTACAAAAATCCTGACTGGTTTCGTAAAATCAGTAGCATAGCACGCCCTATTACCGCGGTGGCTTACGAATCTAGAAACATTTGTGTAACCTAACGAGTTTATTTAGCTGTTTTGTTATTCATGCTTTCATCATATAGTGAAATAAAAAAATTCCCACCCAAGTTATTAATTTCCAGTAAGAAATATGTACCAATTTTGATGCAGTGACTTACACGTACAGGGAAGGAACTCTCACCGCGGGTGTTATGATTGTTTAGTATGGAGGCCCGTTATGGACAAAATGTTAACAAATGTTACCTTACTATTGAGCGGTAACAGCAAGCAAGTCCTAGTGTGAATATCACCAAAATTTGTCTTTTTAACATCCTGTTATCATGGTTAAAAGGTACCTAAAACCAATAACTTAAAAAATTATCATTGCAAATAATCTGAACACAAATTTATCCTGGAATGCAAGATATTTTAAACTGGAACAAATAATATGCCTCACTTTATTATACAGAACAGTAACACTAGAAATTTGCTGAGCACATTCTGCATGCAGCGAAGGCACATAAACGTGTTGTCTGTATTTACAACCTTGGTATCACTGGAGAATAAAAGATATTTCTAGTTATCACCTTTATTACACGAGTTGCTTAAGGGGGTCCGGGGGCATATTGAAAAAAAGTCACTAGTGGGGGTCGACCGACCCCCCCCCCCCCCCCATACCCCCATTGGCTACGGGCCTGATTGTACCCACTTGACACTCACAAGATATATACAAGATATACACATTATCTGTGTGCTGGAAGAGAAAATTGTTTACAAATTATACAGCATTTTGATTCCTCTATATCAGACCCTTCACTTTCGTCATGGGAAACTAAATTGCTTTCAATGAGGTGGATGGTCCAGGCTTGGGGTCATGAAGGTAACTTTTTGTGTTCTTTCCAATTATCATCTTTTCAGTGCTTTGTTTATTTTATTTTAATTTTGTTTATTTATTTATTAATATTATAAGTACCCCTTATTATTTATATTTGTGTTCAGTTTATAGTTTTTTAATTTTTCCAGATTAGTTAGAAATTCTGAATCATGTACACTGCAGCGTTGGTTAGAGAAGTACTAAATGACGAAGACAAGCAAATAGATCTATTGTTTTATGGGAGAGTTGCAAAAATTACAATAAGGTATTTGTGCGGTATTTAAAAAAAAGAAAGAAAGAAAGAAAAAAACCCTGGACCACAGCTTTTGCGAGAGGGTACGGACGAACCCCCCTACCCCCACCCCCACTCCTAAATACGGGTCTGGGTTTAACTGTTTTTCACAAAATCAACTTGATTGAAAATGACCCAAATTTATCGTGCCCCATTTTTGTTACAAGTGTTTTAAAGAACTCATTGGCTATCACTAGGCTTAAGAATGTACTTTATATTCCAAATAATTAACGTTCAAACATGGATCTGTGCAAAAACAATAAGAGAACTCTGTTCGCGACAGTGTACATAAGGGGTGCAAACCGTATATATTGCTACCAGGGTACACAAGGGGAGCTAACTGTATACTGCTGCCTATAGAACTTTCCCATAAAATTAAAAGAGCGCTTTACCATGCGGCGCTATTTGGAACTACAAGATTTGTGACGTCAGAGAGGAACGTATGAATAGAAACACTGCGAATAAATAGAGGATAATAAACGAGTTACCAGTTATTATCAAATTTATGTCCCGAGTGAAATACTTTTTAGTTGTCACGAGCTTTAGCGAGTGACAAATGAAAATTATTTCACGAGGGACATAAATTTGATAATAACTGGTACCGAGTTTGTTATTCTATTTATTACCTCAGCTATTTTTTCTCTAAAAGCCTTTATTTTCGACGCACATGCACGAAGGCCAACCTGTATAGGAACGATGTAAACTACTTTAGCACTGTTCTGAGAATTACTATAACGTTGTAATTTAATCACGTTCATAGATAATTTTAAAAAACACAAGTTCTCTTTATTCTGCTTCCAAATCTATAATGAATTGCATTAAAATGACATTTTGTTATTAATTTAACACCAAAAACAGAGACCCGTAAAGGCAAACTCTTTAAACTACATGACGTAATTTTGTGTGTTTGTCAAATCGTGATGACGTCATATTTAGTACCGACAAAGTCATTGGTTTGTAAGCGTCAAATTGTCCAATAGTATTCTTCGTTAGACCAATGCAGAATATTTCGCACTGAGAAAATATGGAAAATATTTTCCCTGTTATGAGTGACCGCTGGGGTAATAAAACACATTATCTACTTATATTTCACATAAAATCATTAAGAAATGAATGATATACTCAGTTGCCCTCCCCCCCCCCCCCCCAACAAAAAAATCCTAGCTACGGCCCTGAGTTTGTACGTTTAAATATAATAATTTAGAAAAAAACACATTTGCCGTACGTGGCTGAGGCTTCGATTAAGAAACTTGTTTTGTTATTACTAAAAGCCAAACATGAAAACTATAATTAGCTCTATTTAATATTCAGTTTCACGGAATCATTTTGGAATGGCACTTTTTAATATGTTATTAACGATTATCGTGAACTGCCACGATTCAACATACAAATCTCGTTGCCATTAAAAACTGCAAGTAACTAATTCAAAACCCGGTCACGCTAGGTTTCGTTATGGTATAAAATTGTATGGGGTTCCAAATCAGAGCGTAGATTTGACAAATTCGACATCATCTAGTGGTCAAACATATAACTAGAATGCAAACCAATATAAATAAACTGGGTATCTATTTTTAATTGCTTAAATTATATTGAGACTATATTAGAAAATGGCTCTTTAGTACAAAAGTAAATGATAATTAGGCTATAATTCATGAACCGCTAGAAGATAGAACCTAAAATAACCAAGGGTATGTAGGATAGTAGTAGAGGATCTTCTCTGACTAAACAATAAGGCTACGTTTAAAATAAAGTTGTTAAGACGCCGGATTTAAGACAGGTAGGTAATGGGTTCGTATTCCGGTACCGACCCCCCCCCCCACAACACACACACACACACACACACACACACACACACACACACAAGCGAGTGAAGGACTTAGTGTACGGTCACTACATTGAGGAGGAAGAGAAATGTTTTATTTAACGACGTACTCAACACATTTTTTATTTACGGTTTTATGGTTTCAGACATGGTTCAGGACCATACAGATATTGAGAGGAAACCCGCTGTCGCCACTTCATGGGCCTACTTTTTCGATTAGCAGCAAGGGCTCTTTTATATGCACCATCCCACAGACAGGACAGTACATACCACAACCTTTGTTACACCAGTTTGTGGAGCACTGGCTGGAACAAGAAATATCCCAATGGGTCCACCGACGGGGATCGATCCTAGACCGACCACGCATTAAGCGAACGCTTTACCACTGGGATACGCCACTACACTGAATTCTCTCCCGTTAACAACTAGTCCACTGTCCTGGACAGCCATCCAAGATAGCCGAAATGTAAGCTTGGGATAGCGTGCTTGAACCTTAATTGGATATACGCACTAAAATAAGTATAAATGAAATGGAATTAAAAGACGCACCTTTTTTTGGAGGCAGGGGTCAAGTGTCCGCTACCCTGTCAGCGCCATACATTTCGCTTGAATGGATAAACGTAGTGCTTACAACAATATATAAGCTCTGTGTCAGCACCTAGTCATATGACAAAAAAACCCACACAAACAAAACACATTGGTAGGTATGTAGACATCCAACCTTATATTTCAGTATATATCAACAACTGACAATGCATGTAACAACGTTAACGTTCATAGAATACAGTCACAGTAACTTAGACGAAAACAGGCCTAACTTTGGCATTACCTTTTAATGATTACACAAATGACTCCGTTTTAAGGGATATGGAGCCGTTGACCTATACGCGCAGGCATTGCCCTATTTCTCTTCAGTCATAGTCCTTCTACATTTGCGTATGATTTACATTTAGAACCATTCTTCAGTCATAGTCCTTCGACATTTGCGTATAATTTACATTTAGAACCATTCAGCATTTAAAGATGCAGACTCTGACTAAAGTAGTGTCGGAAATAGAATAAAAATGCATTTTGTCAATTATTTCTTTCATATTAAACTGACAAGTAAATATTTTGTAAATACCTATTTAATGATACTCTACCTAATTTAGCATTTTCTTTTTTGAGCTCTCATTGATGTACCAGGTGGTGTTTACTCTTGAAATTAAAATTAAAATGTCAATAAACAGGAGATTTGTGATCTTTATTGGAACAAACTATAACACATTTTGATCCATATGTGTCAATTTCATTACCCTTAAACAAACTTTTAATTTAAAACTGCAAGTTAACTGATTATTTTGAATTGCAGCATAAATTATTAATTATGACCAGCATATTTAGTTAATATAAATTCAATATAAGTACAGCAGAAATTTCTAATTTATACAATCGTGCAACCACTTAAAGGTGCTATATCAGAAGTTATATGTGAGAATCTGTTTGTGATAAAGATTCTCCAATAAAAATGTATTTTTTACTAGTAGATAAAATCATTTCCTATAATCATTTATGGACATATAGTTAAAGGCGTAGTCTTTAAATGTTAAAGCAAAATTTAATAAAAGCATTATTTGCAATAGCTGTCATTATGAAACTTTGAGATAGCACCTTTAATACCGGTATAATAGATCACAAACACAAAATGGTTCTTGATAGTTTTGCTCAAAAGTTACTTATAAATGTCTACAAATATTTTGTTTTGGAGAGGAATAGGGGTAAACCATCATCAGAAATGGTCCCTCACATATAGTAACAGCAATGACATTGACATATGTTGACCAACATTTGTTATAGTCTGTTCCAATAAAGTGCACAAATCACCTGTTTACTGAAATATTTCTTTTAATGTCAAGAGTAAACACCACCTTGTACATCAATGAGAGCCAAAACAAGTAAATGCTAAATTAGGTAGACTATAATTAAATAGATATTTACAAAATATTTACTTATCTGTTTAATATGTAAGAAATAATCGACGAAAATCATTTTTATTCTATTTTCGACAGCACTATAGTATAATTGGTATTTTTATACACTGTCGTAGGCAGGGTTTATAATTGGGCGGGGCGGGTGGGAGTGGGGGATGGGGTGGGGGCAATTGTATCGTCTACGAGTCATGTTATGTGGCGACAGAAAAATATATAACGTGGTGGGGGAAAAAGAGGTATGATTGAGGGGGAGGGACATTGCCCCGTTGGTCCCCCAAATGCTTCTATACGATATAGACTGAACTCAAACCAAATAGATCATGAATTGCATTCGATTAATACTTTTTAACAGTCTCCAGACTTTTACCTCATGTTATTTGTATGGGTCAAGCTTTATTAAAAACTTCGAGTCTAGAAAGTTTAAAGTTTTTTTTTTTTTGTTTTTTTTTTGTTTTGTTTTTTTTAAAGAACGTTTTATAAACACACTCCTTGTGTTGTGATAGTATCTGAAAGTATTCTTAGTAGTAAACAGCTACAAACACAGTTTTTCATTTGGCACTCCACTCAACACACTTGTAGTAATTTTAGCTGCTCAGTCAGACTGGATCTAAAATAGATCTACGTGTTTTTTTTTAAGGTTAACAGCTGACTCTGGCTAGGAACTGGTACCGAAATAAGAGTCAATGCCAACAAATCTTAAAAGCATACCGTCACAGACCACTGACCTGTTTCATGGCCTAACAAAGTATTACTTAAAACTATATATATTTGATTTGTCCCTAAACGTACTTTATTCAACCATCTACGTAAGCACCATACTCCACTTGTTAATGATATTTTGTAAAAATAATTGAATTATGGCAATGGTCCATAATTCAAAAACTAATATTGCTGTGAGGGTTGACATGGATTTTACTCCATTTAACTTGATGTAGTTAAAGTGATGCAATAGTTAGATTTGGTCTGTAAAAATTAATGTAATTTTTATTCATTATTCATTAAAAGAGAAATAAGGTCCTTAAATCTGTGACAGTATGCCTTTAAAGCCGATGGCGTAACTATTAAACTGCCAAGTCCGATTCTTGTAAATGGTTTTTCTTTTCTTTCTTTTGTTTGCATTGTAAGCTGACCAAAAAGTCTCAGTTTTAATTTGCCACTATCAAATAACAAGACGTCTGTAGGAATATAGGTACATAGAAATTACTAACATTATAAAGTATTTGTTGTGCTCAGACATTGAATTAAAATCACAGTTTTTAGTCATCCTCTTTGGGTGCTTTTGAAATCGTTTCACTGACGTTGAAAGAAGCATATTGGGCTCGGAATATCTTTGGTTTGTTGGGCTCGAGACATTTTACCACAATGGTTGACATTTCAAAGTAAACCGTATGTACAAGAGCGTGTCTCGTCTACATGTTCACATTAATCCAGCGTTACTCGACACACACACGTATCATCATCACATAGGGGTCACTTCTAGAATCTGTATGACGCTTTTCGTCTCCAACGTGTCTCGTACAGTCTGGTTCACTACCTCCTCTCTCTTGACCCCGCCCTCCAGCTCGTCAATGTCTCTGCTGGAAGACTGCTGCCCGTGGGTTTCTGAATCTGGCGCCTCGACGCTGCTGTGACGTCGGAACGTCCTCTTTGGCACCATGCCAAACGGCTTCCTTTCATGGCGCTTAGACCACGTCTGCATCGTACGCGGGACCTGATCCAGCTCGTCGTCGGACACGTAGCCGTCGTTGACGTTCTCGCCGTGGATGCTGATGTACTTGCAGTTGTCCACGGCGCTGGATTTGAACAGCGTGTTGATGCTGATGGTCTTCTCGATGCTCGACTCACTGATGCAGATTGCCACCGGCTGGACGGGGACGCCGTGTGACGGTGATGCTTTCTTCGACGTCATCCGTGACGCGGGGGCTTCCTCGTTGGAGGGAAGCACCTTCGTGAAGCCGTCCTTGCCCGTGAGGAAGAACGTGTTCATGATGCCCTTGCCCTTTATTGGAATCTCGCCGCGGTCGTAGAAGTAGTAGCCACAAAACCTCGTCAGCTTCTCCTTCGCCATACTGCTCAAGTGGATTTTCATTGCTGTAAAATAAAAATAAACAAATCAGTACCAGTAGTTGCAAATCGTTTTAGAAGTTCCAAGTACGTACGTTCGTATATGTTTGTGTAAGTGCGTGATTTTGTGCACTCACTTATGTTTACCGGCCTCGGTGGCGTCGTGGTTAGGCCATCGGTCTACAGGCTGGTAGGTACTGGATTCGGATCCCAGTCGAGGCATGGGATTTTTAATCCAGATACCGACTCCAAACCCTGAGTGAGTGCTCCGCAAGGCTCAATGGGTAGGTGTAAACCACTTGCACCGACCAGTGATTCATAACTCGTTCAACAAAGGCCATGGTTTGTGCTATCCTGCCTGTGGGAAGCGCAAATAAAAGATCCCTTGCTGCTAATCGGAAGAATAGCCCATGTAGTGGCGACAGCGGGTTTCCTCTCCAAATCTGTGTGGTCCTTAACCACATGTCTGACGCCATATAACCGTAAATAAAATGTGTTGAGTGCGTCGTTAAATAAAACATTTCTTTCTTTCACTTATGTTTTTCATTTCATTTCTGAGGGTTTTTTTATAATTATTATTTTTATCTATTTGTCATGAAATGCATCTTTTTATTTTTGAAATGGAAAGTTAACCAAATGTTAGCAGACGTCGGACTGTATTGAACAAAACCAATTTCACTTATTACAATACTGTTTCGGAATGGTTTGAACAATTTAAATAGATTTGGAGCCCAAAACTGATGAGGAAGGTTACCCAAACAAACGATCACACAGCAGACGTTTATTTGAGAAAATGCCTACCAAATAACTATTTTATACAACGTAACAGAGAACAATGTAACAGAGGGCACGTTAAATTTATAACCGATAAGTGATTTCTTCCTTGCCCAAACTAAAAAATACCTCAGAACAGAGCGGAAGTTCTGGTTATGGTTATAAATAATCCTGGTTTTTGATAGCAATAAGTGTACTTACGTAGACCAGTGGAAGGTTTGGTTAGGACCGTAAATCATCCTGGTTTTGTTAATTATAAGTGTACTTACGTAAACCAGTGGATTCCATCCTGGACGCCACGTTGACTGCATCTCCAAACAGACAGTACCGCGGCATCGCCAGACCCACAACACCGGCTACCACGGATCCCGTGTGGATGCCTACAAAAGAAAAAATACCAACTTATAATTGTCCAGGAACCAATTTCACAAAACATCGTGACTTTCCTTGAATTCAAAAGCTCTTCTCTAGACTTACCAATTATAATTCCGAGTAATGATAATAGTTATTATATTAGACACCAAACATTCGTAGATTGAAATGTAAGGAAGCATAGTTAACAAATATTCTGTTTCTTGTATTCAGACTTACCGATTCTGATCCTGAGGTTTCTGTCGGGTTGGTGAGGGATGAAGAAGTTGGATATGGACGCCAAGATGTCCATGGCGCAGTCGGCAATCTCTTTGATGTGGCGCTCACCATTCCGCTGTGGCAGACCACTCGCTAACATGTACGCATCCCCAATTGTCTCCACCTGAATACAAGAGAAGTATATCAAATAATGTCTTACATGTTTAATATATAGATAATACTGCACGAATGGTCGTTAGATATCATTTACCTTAAACCCCGATTGTCTCCACCTGAATGCAAGAGAAGTATATCAAACAATGTTTTACATGCTTAGTTATATGTAGAGAATACTACACGAGTGGCCGTTAGATATCATTTATCTTAAACACTGATTGTCTCCACCTGGACACAAGAGAAGTACATTCAAACTTGTTCTAGCGGCCACCTGTAATAAGCAGCCACGTATGTTAAAGGGCCACGTTTATATTCTTCCAAATCATCTAATATAATATGAACTGACCTGTATGAAGCAGCCGTCTGTATAAAGGGACACTTTTTATATTTTTGGGTGCTTAACACAGGTTTGACTATATTTCAAACAATTTTATATTAATTTGAATTCGATGGGTTCATGGGTTCTTTAATTCGTGTCCACAATTATGACACGATGGGACAAACAAACACCTGTTCTAGAGTTGATGTGGTGAGAGACGATGTTTCTAATATACACTATATTATATTAAAAAAAAGGAATATTGCTTTGTAGCATTAAACAATATTCCAGTTTTAAAAATCCAGGTGCCAGCTACTCTACCCCAACATATTGTAATGAAGCAGCTGATTATATACCATTAAGTTAAACACTTGCTGTCCCGGGAACACATCTCGGCTATCTGGTCGGTCGATCCAAGAGAACGGTCATGATGACAGTCAGTGGTGAGAAAGAGAAAATTACTGAATTTGGCGGTCAATTCGAAGTTTTGGAAGGGGTGTACACCAACAGTACCCACCTCTTGGCTACGTTAGAATATGCTTATGCTTACTAACCTTATATACATCATATCGTGTGATGATGTCATCAAAAAGTGTGTACAGACTGTTCAGAAGATTGACCACCTGTGAAAACAAGCACCTGATATTAACAACAGCTGTAGTATCCACAGGTACTCCCAAACAACAAACCCAGGGACAGTGCTATGGTTATATATATAAAGAGTACTCTTTATTATATACATGAATACAACCATATCATTACTCCTGGGGTTGTTGTTTGCGGATACCTATGGTAATGTCAACGATTCCAGAGCGTTTTAATGCTATGACAAATCTGTAGGTTTTAGTATTCTATCTCATTTAACGACATACAGTTTTAAATTCAATATGTAATGATCTGATCACGAAAATACACAAAAACGCAATCAAAATTAGAAGCACTTTTATTTTATTTTGTGACCGGATTAATATTTGCAGACTACTTTTATTAACAGACTTTGTTATATATTTTATGAATGACAATGACCTTTCCCCATAAACTCAAATTACAAATAATTTATTTCAATACAGAAACCACTAGAAAGTGTACTTAGTATGCTGAGTTAGTAATAGTAAAATTTAATTATTTACTTCTGTCATTATTAATTAATAGGGGTATAGATGATAATAACCCAACATTATTTACACTTTTAACATGACATGCGTAGACATATATTTTTACCTCAATAGGAGTACTTCCTGCACAAATCTTGGTAAAACCAACAATATCAGAGAAGTAAATTGTGACGTCATCAAAGAGTTCTGCCTTGATCGGTTTTCCTAATTTCAGATTTTCAGCCACTGACCTGCAACAACATTGTACGAAAATCAATCAACAACATTGTATGAAAATCAGTCAACAACATTGTACGGAAATCAATCAACAACATTATAGGAAAATCAGTCTCAGTTGTATCTTTAAATTACAGTACTGGCAATTCACAAAGTATGATATATTTACGTTGTATGTTTTTAACCATGTGACTAGTCATAATCTGTAGTCAAGAGAAGAGTGTTGACTATAGATAGGTATCTCGACCATTTCGTTGAGAGAGAGAGAGAGAGAGAGAGAGAGAGAGAGAGAGAGAGAGAGAGAGAGAGAGAGAGAGAGAGAGAGAGAGACAGACAGAGAGACAGACAGAGATAGATACAGATAGCAGACATATACATATATATTTTTATGGAGAGAGAGAGAGAGAGAGAGAGAGAGAGAGAGAGAGAGAGAGAGAGAGAGAGAGAGAGAGAGAGAGAGTATATTGATTTATTAATCATTCAGAATCATCGGCTGTTGGATGTCAAACATTTGGTACTTTTGATACATAGTCTTAGAGGGGAAACCCGCTACATTATTTGTAAGGGATCTTTATTATGCACTTTCCCACAGACACGCTAGCACATACCACGACAGACAGACAGAGACAGAACAAGCTATACAGGGGTATTCTAAATAAACCTGGGACGAGGGGTATCTCAGTGGTAGAGCACTCCCAAGAGATATGATGGATCACACGATTAATCGCCCTCAGCGGACTCAGGTTTTCACACATCTCAATTAATATACCAAAGGTGTATATGAAAGATCCCTTACTGTTTTACCGTTAGGGGTAGCCTATTAGTATAATATTATGCAATGGCGTAGGAAGATGCCAAAAGGTGCATGTCATTTATTTTTAAAAGTTAAAACGTACTGAGGCAACATTCTGTAGAGGAGGTTTTCCGTTTTCCTCTTCTCTACATCCAACTCGCTGGTGCGCTCCGCCACTAGATCTTCCAGATGATTGGCGTACTTCTCCAACATGGCTATCATGTTGTCAATCATAGTCATGTGTCTGAATCAAACAATAAGCAACAGTTAAAAAAACAACAGCATAACCCCTTCTCTCAACACACATACCATTAGGACAACAAAAACAAAAGACCGCAAAAATTTGGCGTCAAACGCACAAAAGGAATCATAAACAAAGTGTTTTTTGTGCTTTCAGTGAAACATTAAACTGAATAACTTGTTCAAAATCGTATCTCTGTAAGACTGCTCCCACGAATGTCTTTCATTGTAAACATTTTGAGTGAGGATCCTCCCGCTTATTTTCTCGGGTTATCTTTTCAGTGATCAGGTGAATATAGAATGGCCAAATTATAATGTTCATCAGATTATGATGGTATATACCATCTTCTTGAATGTGTTAGTTTATTGTCCAGAGTATTTCTTACACACCCATTGGAGAGGAAACTGACATTTTTGATGTCACGTGACGAAAGTCTGATTAGCTGTTCACGGCAATGATCCGAGTGCCAAAGCCACACCATCCAATGAAAGTACTACTGAAACTGATTGGTTTATGACGTGTAAATTAACTGTGTCCGCGCGAATATCTCGTAAATTAGCTGTAATATGAAAAAGAAACCCCAAAAAAACCCTTCATTTAAACCCGGTTTTTGAGGAAATGCTACACAAGGGCTAGAGCGTGTGTGGTGAGGGTTTTTTTTGTGTATGTGCTTTGTGTGTGTTTTTAACGTATTTGACTCGCTTTGGCTTTTAAGATAAGTTTTGAATCAACTCATGTAACTAACATTGTATCTAACAAACTGTATTTTCCATGTAAGACTGAGACAATTAGAGACTTGTGTAAGATTACTTTGACGGATTCACTCGGTTCAGGGTTTTCACGACTCGCGTGGCCGATGGTCGCACGGTCATGTCTTCACTCCAGCAGTCCTCTATCAAGGCCGCTAACTCTGCCTGCTGACGTAATTCCCGCGTTACAGCGGGCCGGAAGGCTGCGCGTCGCATCGAGTTACGAACCTTCCGCACGATCTCTAAATAAACAAACAAATACAGCATGGAAACATCGTGATACAACAGACACCAAGCCTATAATTTCAAAATATAAAAATTCATTATTTTAATAATATTTGTAAAATCGTGTTAAACAATTGCTGAATGTAACACAGTAATAACATTATGTTTTAATATGGGGGATATTTTTAGGGCCAATGCCTATTATTGATTTAAATATGTGGTAACTACAATCTGGTTGAAATCAGCTCTACTGATCTACATGTGTTATAAACCAGTGAAGCTGATTTCAATCAGATTGGTCGTAATTACATAATTTTACAATACTTAAATACCTGTGTTTAAGAAACGTAGGCGTTGTAAATTCGGCGTTTAATGTTTAAGATAACAGATAATTAACTTTTTTATTTTCCAAGGACGCACCATTCTTCGATTCCGTGTAAAGGTTACCTACAACCTAGGTCACATTTAAATGCAGGTTTATTTACAATGACAAACGTAGTTTGCTCCTTCTGATGTGAATCTGATTAGCCACGGAATTTCCTGATAAGAGATTTAAGCGTAAATGCGCACAAAAAGGATGTTAAACATGTGTTTGAACATGGCTCCTCTTTATTTATCTTGTTGCCTAACTGCACGTGCAAATACTTTTCTTTATTATTATATGTGTAAGTCCTATAATAGTAGCAGGATGCACAATTAGTTTCAACATACACATTTTTGTTTCTATGTCAGTTTGGGAAGACACAACTGAAATATTCGACTAACTGCAGGATGCACCATTAGTTTCAACAGACACATATTTGTTTCTACGTCTGGATTAGACAAGATCGGAGGTAAAACACAGTGGCGTAGGGAGGGGGGAGCACGGGGGTCATGTCCTCAAATCAAAACGGTTTTCTCCTTAAACTGTATTACATTTTATAAAATCATACAAACATAAACACATAGTGTGGGTTGCCCCCCTCCCCCCCTACCCCCAAAAAGAGGCCCCCCCCCCCCAATATAAAATGCTGGCTACACCAGTAGTAAAGGCTCACCTGCAGCGCTGAAGAACGGGTATTCGGTGTACGGTCCGGACCTGGTGAACATCTCCTTGAAGATGATCCCCAGAGAGTAGATGTCAACCTTCTGGAAATCTACTGCTCGATCTGCCCGTAGAACTTCCGGTGCAGTCCATAATTCCTCTATAAATAAGTGAGTGAGTTTGTAAGTGAGTGAATGAGTGAGTGAGTGAGCAGGTAAGTAAGTGTGTGTGTGAGTAAGTAGGTTGGTGGGTGAATGAGCGAGTAGGTGGGTGAGTTTGAACCAGTGAATGAGTGGGATTTTGAGTGAGTGAGTGAGTGAATAAAATGCGCTGTAATAAACTGAAATAAAGTAAAATACAATAAATCACGAACCAGACTGTTAAAGCTGCCATCTCGCAAATCTAGTTCATGAATATTATCCCTAGTTTTAACATTCAAAACGTAGTGCGCTAAATTTTCCGTTTTGAGTTGGCGATAACAGACGAATTTACTAAAAGTGTAGTTGTGTTTGTATTTTGCATTACAAATGATTATTTAACATTGTAAGGCGGGACTGCAGCTTTAAGAGAACTCACTTTCGGCGTTTTCCTCGTACGGGATCGAGGCCTTGTCCATGGCGCGGATCCGCGGAACACCGAAGTCGGTCAGTTTACACGTCCATCGACTGTCCACCACGCAGTTGGAACTCTTCAGGTTTCCATGGTAACACACAGAACTTTTATGAATGTATTCTAAACCCTATTGAAAAATAAAGTCCGAAATATAATCTTCCTGCAGTGAACGATTTGGTGTCTCTTTAGCAGTGGTGTAGCGAGAGGGGGGGGGGGGGGGCACGGGGTTCATGCCCCCCTCAATCAATTTTTTTTTTTTTTAAATTATTAAATTGTATAAAATCATACATACATCCATACATACATGCATACATACATACACTCACACATACATACATACATTCACACATACACACACACACACACACACATACATACATACATCAATACATACATACACACACATATACATACATACATAGTGTAATCCCCCTCCAATATGGGTTGCCCCCCTATAAAATTATGGCTACGCCAGTGATCTGTAGATATGCACATTAGTTTTGGCACTCTCTCTTTGTAGCTTTGTAAGCTAATGTAAACCTATTGGAGAGAACACTGTGGGATGTATGGTATTGCACCGCAATCTATCCATATCAATTTAAATGCATCTCATTGGCTGATGCATGGTGATGACCCAGACAAAGTCAAAACGTCCAATGAAATTAACACTACCTCTAACGTGCAATATACGACATTGCAAGCGCCGAAGCAACTTTTTATTTAAAAATAAAATGTTTAAAAATGTTTTAAATCTGATTTTAGAGGATATGTAAGAACTATAATCAGCAACTCGTGTAGTATTTAGCATATTTACAACGGGTCATCTTTTACACCAGTGTATGAAAAATGCTATGTTTCACGGAAATGAGTTCAACAAATATCAAACCTTTGCTACGTCATGGCACAGTGCAAACTTGAACAATTGGTCCAGTTTAATATTCGTATTCCAAATAATATCCTGTAAAAGGTAAAAATAAAAGCATCGGTTATGAACAAGTATTATAGTTCAGATATTTGTCAAACAATTTGTAAATATTTAAGACAAATATTATTTTCGTTTAAAGAACATTTCAATTGCCAATTCAGATTGGTGTTTTACTCATATCGGTATATTAAGTTATGCTTTCGTCTGTTTAATAACATACACATGTATATGTTAAACAAAATAAAACAAAACAAAACACCCTTTCAGAAAACAAAATCCACCAAAAAACCCACATTAGTTCCAAAACTCGTTTCATCTGTGCGTACAAATCTGCATGCACTCATCACTTCGTAGTTCCAATACAGATTGTATTTTCAAATAAACTAACCATATCTTTCAGTCTTTGTTTCATAATCATTTATTTTTATTACAAAAAACTATTTAAACAAATTATTTCATAGAGTATATCTCACTTGAAGACTGCCTTTTGCGCAGTATTCCCAGAGAAGGAGAATCCTGCCCGGATCCACGCATGCGCCGAGAAATGCACAGACATTTTGGTGTTTTAACTCCATTAACTGAAACAGAATATAGTTAAACATAGAAGTCAAATGGTGCTAGATCTTGGGAATATGGTGGGTGGGCGGGCGATAAGCCATGAGCAGATAGATTGTCATGATAGAACAGCACACCTTTTGTGGAACCTTCATCATAGACAGCACATTCATCAGGATGTTCTAAATTTGTTCTAGCTTGATGACTGCTTCACTGGCTATGTATCGGCCTCAGTAGTGTCGTGGTTACGCTACCGGGCTGGTAGGTATATGGTTCGCAGCCCGGTACCTTCTCCCACCCAGAGCGAGTTTTAAAAACCACTACATCCTCTTTTCTCTCACTAACCACTTGTAACTAATAACTAACCCACTGTCCTGGACAGATAGCTTAGGTGTGTGCCCAGGATAGAGTGCTTAGTGCTTAAGTTGATAGACGCACGGAAATAAGTATAATGAATGAATGTACTGGGTTGTTAGTCGTGGGTCTTGCATTTTTCATGTGATGATCACAGGAAGATCCATTGTGTTGTTTCTTGTACAGAGATCCGATTTTTCTTACCATGATTATCTTCTCACAAGCTGTATAAGTAATGGACGTAATGCCAAGGGTTAAACTATTTCATTGAGGTTGTTTATGTGTGTGGCAGTGTGCGAATTGTGTGTATCTGCGTCAAGAAATGTGTATTTCATCAATCTGAGGTTATGCTACACAATATAATGAAGAAAAGTGACATCAATAAAAACAATTAAATAATTTGAATTAATGTATCTAAACAAATTTCCGCTAACATACCACTCATATTAAACAATTAAAAAGGAAGGAAAAAATCCAACAAAGAAAAAGGGAGAAGGTGCCGATCACTGAACCCGCAAAATCCACGTAAAAACGTGACAAATAGACAGACAAGCAGACATTTAAACAGACAGTCAATTAAAAAAAGAAGTTTTATTTAAAGATACCACTAGAGCACTGATTTATTAATCATTGGCTTTTGGATGTCAAACATTTGGTAATTCTGACATGTTGTCTTAGAGAAGAAACCCGCTATATGTTTCCATTAGTAGCAAGGGATCTTTTATATGCACCATCCCACAGTAAGATAACACATACCACGGCCTTTGATATACCAGTCGTGGTGCACTGATTAGAACGAGAAATAGCCCAATGGGCCCACCGACGGGGATCGATCCCAAACGGAATGCGCATCAAGCGAGCGCTTTTACCACCGGGCTACGTCCCGCCCCGACAATTAAAAACAGCACATTGATAAATAAACGAATAGATACTTTATTAAAATCTCACCTCATTAAGATGGACGTTCGTTGTATTTACAAAGTTATTTAATCGTTTGGGCGCCTCCCACCTAACCCCCAATAATAGGTTCTAGACTAGCCCTGAGTCTCACCTGGTTTAATTCCTGAAGAACTTCCTTCGTGAGGTTCACACTGTTCTTTGACATCCGTTTGACGGAAACCAAACTCCCTACAGAAAAACAAGGCGTGTTTAACTCTAAGTTTAATGCATCTTGTTCAACATAACCGAGTTAATAAAAATTATACTAAGCTCGGGAAGACAAATATCCTGACACTCGTTTCGTAAATTCACAAGCTAGTATAATAATCTCTCTATATTTATTTTAATACTATAGGATGTATACCATCAAATTAAATACCATAGACGACAATAGTAACATATGTGGCTAAAACTACTGCCTGAAGTGTATCAATCGACATATACACCATAGATATAAATACTACCACCCTTCACCCTTAAATTGCATCAGAAAACATTGGGGGTGAAGCTGCTCATTTCAGAGATAACGGGTAGCGTCTATGATTACCCTAGTTCCGCACAAAATTTTAGTACTATTTTGTTTTTTTACAGGTACAAGGCTACTTGACACCGTGGTACTAGATGAAATAAAATTGCATACATTTTTGGCCCAGATGAAACTAAATTGTTTTTACAACAAACACACTCACATTTATCACCAATGACCCAGCCGGAAAATATTTGGTTTACTACTACCTGTAGTACTATTAATAAACACACATACGTGAAATGTATCTTTGCTTATAGCTTTTCAATATACAAATCATTTATTTTAAAAAAGAAACCATGTATACAAAAGTATTTTTAATTTCGTTTATTTTGTTGTATGTTATCTTGAAAAGAAGATTAAACAAAGGTAGTGATATGTAATTACTTTGTCGTGTTCAGTACTATAATAATATTTAATGTCATGTGCAATTTTGAAAACCACCAACAGTATTGTTGAACTGTGACATACCATGTCATGAAGGCACCGTTATACACAATTTGATTTATTAGGTTTTTAGCTAATACTTTATATTTAATGGTACAGACTTTGAGGCCACATTATAAACTCGCCTTTAATATAAATGATGTTTTTCTGTAACTTAGCCGACTTAGACAATCACCCTTGCTCTCTCATACAATACACATGTCCAATGCAACCTATCTATTTGCAGCATCTACTACTGAACCTTATAAAACCACTGTTAAACTTGTTCAAAGTTTACACCAAGTGTTCAACGGGGCTGAATTTCTCAGGGGTTGAACTCTTCACATTTTTCAAATTTCTAAATAAAATTTCATATTTTCTGTCAGAACCAATGTCATTCTATCACGAATATATGTCGAGTGCCACCTTCTCAGAATTGCATGTCACCGGACCACCACAAAAGGGGCTCGCAGTGCTCGACTATGGTCCTTGAAATGCCATTGACGTTAGACCCTTAAAAGTACCTTCAACCCACCATTTCACGTTTCTGACTCCACCAATTTTTTTTTAGATGTCTGCAGGTTAGACTGTAGGAGTGGGTAATTTTTGGCATGCTTCCACCAGAGAACTATTCAAGAACGCCTTTTGTAGGCACAACCTCTGACTTCACCAGAGAGTTTTGTCCATGACAGGGAGCAGGTTAGACTGCAACCACAACTAATATGTAACACGCTAATTATTGCTATCGACCCACTCAGTGTTAGAATTGAGTGTGAAGATAAAGAAAACCAAACGTGTTTATGTGATTAGGATGGCCTAATGTTCCCCTGTGTCTTCAAACTGTCTGGTGACTGCTCTGTTGTAATATACGCATGCTCTATAATCACTTTGGTGAGAAATGGACATGACATTAATAGCTGTTATTACGACATGTGCCAAATGTGGGACTGGAAACGCCCAGCATTCCGCCAGTGCACGTGGTGCTATTTGTGGTTTTGTTTTCAAGGTAGGTCAAGGTGGCAGTTTCGAATTGCAAGAGATCGAGTTTTCGAATATGAAATACGGACATTACCATTTGAATGATAATAGTTAATACGTCAGATTTACCCCGTGGAAGTGTACAGGCTACAGTTGGCCCCTAGTTAATATGTCAGATTTAACCCGTGGATGTGTACAGGCTACCCCTAGATAATACGTCAGATTTACCCCGTGGAAGTGTACAGCCTACGCCTTGTTAATATGTCAGATTTACTCCGTGGATATGTACAGGCTACTCCTAGTTAATACGTCAGATTTACCCCGTGGAAGTGTACAGGCTAACCCTAGTTAATACGTCAGATTTACCCTGTGGACGTGTACAGGCTACCCCTAGTTAATATGTCAGATTTACCCCGTGGATATGTACAGGCTACCCCTAGTTAACAAGTCAGATTTACCCCGTGGAAGTGTACAGGCTATCCCTAGTTAGTACGTCAGATTACCTTGTGGGAGTGTACAGACTACCCCTAGTTAATACGTCAGGTGTACCCCGTGGAAGTGTACAGGCTACCCCTAGTTAATACGTCAGATTTACCTCTAAGGTATGCCACTGAACCGAACATCGTCTGCCCGGGCTCGTGGAAGTGGGTGGATCTGGGGGAGTCCCAGGAATCCTGTGTGGTCATGGCGGGTCGCATCTTGGGTAGACCTTTCTTGGAGTTGCGTCTGTTCGTCAGGTTCTTAAAGCTGGACTGAAAATGAACTGGTATATATTTTAAATCATAGCTATTTCGTTCATTCCATTAAAGATACTTATAATATTTGTGGGGGTTGCTTACAGTTGTCAACATTTTTATGTGTACAAATAGTATGCATAACGGACTCACCCACCCAAGGCGTACATGCTTTGTTTTTCCCCATCCCAACCAGTGCCCCACAACTAGTATATCAAATGTTATGGTATGTGCTGTGTTGTCTGTGTGAAAGTAAGCCTACGTATAAAAGATTTCTTGCTGTTAATAGTTGAGAACGACTGAATAATATGTCAGAATTACATCCAATAGCCGATAATTAAAATAATCCATGTGCTCTAGTGGTGTTGTTAAGGAAAACTAACTTTAAACTGTATAAGACTTTTTTTTTCAAGGAATATTTTAATCAATAATATCATAACGTAGAAATACATTAACCCCCTCCTTCTGCTACGTACGCTGATCATTAAGAAACGTTCGCTTAAAAATTAAAAATGTTCAAATCAAATATTTTTATATTTCATATGCACGGAAGCGGGTCAATAACCTATGGATACAGACCTCGCAGTTCAGCGGGAACTATCACTTTGACTCCCCATCCACTCCCCTGAGACTAGCTCCCCATAAAGAAAGAAAGAATTTTTTTGTTTAACGACGCACTCAACCCATTTTATTTACGGTTATATGGCGTCAGACATATGGTTAATGACCACACAGATTTTGAGAGGAAACCCGTTGTCGCCACTAATGGGCTACTCTTTCCGATTAGCAGCAAGGGATCTTTTATTTGCGCTTCCCACAGGCAGGATAGCACAAACCATGGCCTTTGTTGAACCAGTTATGGATCATAGGTCGGTGCAAGTGGTTTCCACCTACCCATTGAGGCTTGCGGAGCACTCACTCAAGGTTTGGAGTCGGTGTCTGGATTAAAAATCCCATGCCTCGACTGGGATACGAACCCAGTACCTACCAGCCTGTAGACCGATGGCCTAACCACGACGCCACCGAGGCCGGTATGCTTCAGAAGGATTAAATATCAACGCTCAGTATGGCACATCTTAAAATGCTCGTTGTAATGGCCGCAGGTAATGACTCCGCCCGTCAATGTTTATCACATCTTTTATAGGTCAGCAAAGTTCATAATGAATTAAACAGAAAATGTTTATATTTAACGACGCACTCAACACATTTTATTTACGGCTATATGGCGTCGGATAACGATTTAACTAGAGAATACTACATGAGTGGTCGTTAGACACCATTTATCTTACAACGAGTTGTTCTAAAACGTACTCTAACGCTGCCACACAGAATTGCAGTCCCAAAATCAATCTCTTCGAATTTCACCTGCCACAACATGCTTTCGAGTTGACGACGTCGTCGATAACGTCTGAAAATGTAAAAGATTCACTAGCAATACAACACGAACAATTTAAAGATGCAACTTCGTCCCGCCATATTATTACATCATTTAAAGAGCTAGTGTCGAAGTTATAATAATAATAAAAGATATTTATTATTTTTTCTTGTTAAATGTAAAGGTTATAGGCCCTACGTTAAATTACATACCTACAGAAAATCAAATCCCAATAATTTCCATTACTACCACATGTATTTATAAATGTATGTCATTGTGTGAAATGACAGTATGAATTTGAATTATATCTTCTTATTCACGAAGACCTGGTTGCTATTTTAATGGCTACACAATGAAGATTTTATATGTACTTTTCTCAAGGAAACCACTGTTTACGCCAAGTGTCATCACATTACAATTCTGATATTTTTTAGTTGATTATTCAAAGGTTATATGTGGGATAGTTATTAATCACATTTTTTATTTTATTAACGTGAAAACAGCGAAATATTACTGTTCACACACGACAGCTATATCAAAGGCCATGGTGTGTACAGTCTGTGGGGAAAGTGTATATAAAAGATCCTTGCCACTAACTGAAATATGTAAAGGTGTGTTTCTGAAGACTGTCAGAATTAGCAAATGTTTGACATGCGATAACCGATGACTGGTTAGTGCAAATGTATCGCCATGTTTTAAATATATTTTAACACAACCAACAAGGTAGAATAACAACAAAAGTTTTTTTTTTTAAACGACACCACTAGAGCACATTGATTTATTAATCACCGGCTATTGATGTCAAACATTTGGTATTAATGTGCCTGAAACTCTTTTGGATTTAGGCACGTTAATAAAGTATCCTAATCCTTTGGTAGTTCTGACTTATAGTCTCAGAAAGGAAACCCGCAACATTTTTTCATTAGTAGCAAGCGATCTTTTATATGCACCATCTCCCAGACAGGATAGCACATACCACGGCCTTTGATATACCAGTCGTGGTGCACTGACTGGAACAAGAAATAGCCCAACGGGCCGACCTATGGGGATCGATTCTAGATTGACCGCTACATCCCGACCCCAACTAACCTCAGTGACACCTGCACACCGACAGCGACGATGAGGACGAACGACGATCCGGCAGCGGCACCGACGATGGTGTCGGTGTAGTCGGTGTTGGGAACAACTGAAACAAGCAATCACAGAGGTCAGTAGAAGTAATAAATATGTGATACATTTTTATAAAACATATCACCTATTTATCTTTGTGTTTTTAAACCATTATACCTCTTTTTACTGAAAGGAATGTAATTTTAAAAACAACAACAACAAATAAACACAAAAACAAAAATGAGATCAAAAACAAAAACAAGCTTGTTTAGTGTTTTGCATATCGGATATAAGTTTATTATCGATGATCAGTTTGAACGAATCGATCAATGATAGATTAATAAGCGATTCAAACGTGCATTGTGTTTTGCGGTACTGAATCAGTTACTCTATGGTGCAGACCGGCCTCGGTGGCGTAGTGGTTAGGCCATCGGTCTACAGGCTGGTAGGTACTGGGTTCGGATCCCAGTCGAGGCATGGGATTTTTAATCCAGATACCGACTCCAAACCCTGAGTGAGTGCTCCGCAAGGCTCAATGGGTAGGTGTAAACCACTTGCACCGACCAGTGATCCATAACTGGTTCAACAAAGGCCATGGTTTGTGCTATCCTGCCTGTGGGAAGTGCAAATAAAAGATCCCTTGCTGTTAATCGGAAGAGTAGCCCATGTAGTGGCGACAGCGGGTTTCCTCTCAAAATCTGTGTGGTCCTTAACCATATGTCTGACGCCATATAACCGTAAATAAAATGTGTTGAGTGCGTCGTTAAATAAAATATTTCTTTCTATGGTGCAGCCCCTCCTCCTCCCTTATTAAATATTTTTAAAACAAAAAGCAGGTGTCTTCATTTCGTTTATGCGGAAAGCAAGATTGCAGCTTTAACACTAACTGCTCATTCTGAACACCAAACAGCCATAGTTAAAAATATGCTGACGTCAGCACAAAATATATCTTTTTGTTTTCTCTTTCTCAGACAGAATAGAAAAGTACACAATACGGTCTTTCGTATATCAGCCCGGGGTGCTGGTTGAGATTTAAAAAATAATAATAAAAACACAATAATAAAAATAAATAATAAAGATTGGAACCATAGGTGTACAGGTTCCAAATTTAGTAGGGACGGGGGGGGGGGGGGGGGGGGGGGGAGAGACAAAACCCGTACCATTGAGCTACAAATTAACTCTCTTTTTTGAATGGGATTTACTTTATAACTCAAGGGTTTTTTCCCTTGCTTTAAATTATTTGACAATAACCAAGGTCACCACTTCATCTACACGTTGCACATAAAAGTGCACACGATTAAACGGATTTAACGGAAACAGAGGACACCGAGTACGGTTTCCTAAAATAGAGTACATCAGTTGTTCAGCCGGGCCTTTACAAGCAACCTGCAGTGTGTCTGTTTTTACCCCCAGAAGCACACACACCTGGCGAGGTACTGTGTACAGGTAATTTATGTACCTGCGCATGTTACACAGTGCTGCCTTTGATGGCAGGTCTTGTCTTGTCTTGGTACGTGTTGATAAGAAATAACTCAGCCGCACGTCCACTCACTCATTTCTCTTTATTATCGCCATTATAGCCTAATATGGTTTATGCACGCTGTCATGGGCACACATTTCAGGTATCTGTACTGTCTGCTGAAGACTGATGTTATTAAGGTTACTGTTGAGAGAGAAAGTTAATGTATAGTGTATACAGGTGAGCTGTCAAGGGCAAAATAGCCGATAAACCAGCTCCACGAAAAGGCAACTTAAACAAAATGTTAAACAAAAGACCCCCAAAAGGATCCGCCCTTGGCTTAGGCTATCCATTGTCTAGGCAGGGCCAGCTAACGGTGGGGGGGGGGGGGCACACTTTCTCCCCCCCCCAACCGAAAAGATTCCGGTAAAAATAATAGCAACTTAAAGACAATCTTTTGAGGAGTTTTAGGTATGCGCAGAATTCATCTGCCTCCATCCACCCCCAACACACACACGCACCAAAAAAAAAGCCTAGCTACCTAATAGACAAAAGCCCAAAAGCGTCGAGGAGGAGAAGAAGAAGGAAGAGGAAAAGAAAAAAAAAAGAAGAAGAAGACCTTACATTTTTTACACTTCTCGTCCTCAAAGCCGCACGCCGGTGTGTCGGGAGGGGCGTTCTTACTCCCGACATTCCCGTTCGGCCATCTCACATTGATCTTCTCCTCCATCTCCTGCAGAATAATACCAAAAGAATCAAAGATCATGAACACATCTTCAAGTGGCGGATCCAGAAAATCCATTTAGGGGGTGCCTTAATGAAATGTGGCCGGAGGCCACAAACGTTCCCGAAGTGATTCCTCTGATTCTCCAACGTAAAATTATATATATATATATATATATATATATATATATATATATATATATATATATATATATATATATATATAACTGTAGCAAAATTTAGAAAGGGGGGGGTCTGGCCCCCTCCCCCCTAAACCCGCCACTGTCTTGTTATAACTATAAATGTAAGGGTGGTTGTAAAGACATTTAGGGAGCAGGGGGGTGAAAACTAAATCAAAGGCACATGGTCTGTCTACGTACACTAATATCTATTCCGTATATAGGTGTGTATAGAAATCTTTCCCAGAAATACCCAACCGACCAAGATATTGCATCTTCCTCTCTAACTAGATTAATTATATTGATATGTTAATCACTAATACACACACTACAGGAAGAAACCCGTCAGCAAATACGTATTTAAAGGGACATACCCTAGTTTTTAAACGCTAACGCATACTTTTGATTATTATAACCGTTTTTGATAACTTAAATCATACTTTACTTAGATTTTATTGTTTAGATTATCCATTTCCGTATATTCGAAGTGTTTTTGGTCATCCTACTGTTTTTAATATCACAAAATGCATTTCGCATATTTTTAAAAACGCACGTGCGTCTGAGAAGAAACATTTATGGATTCGAGTTTTGGTCTGTTTTTAGAAGGTATTTCACCATGTCAAAGTCACGGACTCATGTTTCATTCAATTGTAACTTTATCCAAATGTGTTACAGGTTTGTAGATTAAATAAACTTAGTGTTAATTTTCACGGGTTGAAACTAGGGTATGTCCCTTTAAAAACACCATTGTATCCAAACCTCTGTATCAGCATAGATGTGAAAGTATACGCCAAGTGAGTATGATGGTTTTCTTTGGAGGATATTTTCATAGTTAACCATTACAAAATAATCTATAAAAAAAGATTAAAATTGGACATAACCGACATTACACGTGTATGAGCGTGCTTGTACCTTTAAACTGAAAAGACACCTTTCCGGGGTTTTTTTAGTTGTTGTTTTTGTTGGTGTTTGGATTTGTTTAGGATGTGTGTGTGTAGGTTTTTGTTGTTGTTTTGTTTGGGGGTTTTAAAATTATAATGGTGGGTTTTTGGGGACAATTGGTTCTGGTCCCCCTCCCCCGTTAAGTAGGCCTATGGTCCTGGCTAGATATGATGAGGAGGGGGAGGGGGGGGGGATTTAGCTCAGTCGGTTGAGTGCTAGCTTGAAGTATTGTGTCGCAGGATCGAACCACTTAGTTGCAAAAAGTCACCTGATTGGGGTTTTTTTTTTATCGTTCCAATCAGTGCACCACAACTGGTCAAAGGTCGTGGTATGTGGTCGTGATGATTAATTAATGCATATGCTCTAGTGGCACTGGCGAAGCCAGGATTTTAGACTGGGGGAAACCCACTATTGGGGGGCATGTATGCATGTATGTATGTATGTGTGTATGTATGATTTTATAAAATTTAATACAGTTAAAAAGAGAGAAAAGGTTTGATTGGGGAAGGCCATGGCCCCCGTGCCCCACCCCTCGCTACGCCACTGTCTAGTGGTGTCATTAAACAAAAATAAACATATTACGACGCCGCGCCTGAATGCTAGCGTACCGTGTAGACGATGCCACCGTTCTGTGTGTTGTAGATCCGGATGATGGCCTTGAACTTGCCACTCTTCTGCATGTCGAGAAACCACACGTTGACCAGGCGGTCACAGTACTGGTCTAGGGCCAAATGGCCAGTCACACCTGGAAATCACATCACCAGTATTTACACACAAAAAAGTCCCCAACAAAACACACAGGCGAGTTTCACATTTTATTAACCTGACTATATAAACATAGGAATGTTTAACAGATATCAATGTATAAATTATGGCAGGTGCGTAAATTACGTTATTAGTATATTGGTTATTGAAGGTACTGAACTGGCATCAGTATCTAATTATTGGAGGCGTATAAATCACATCAATATATAAATTATGGCAGGTGCGTAAATTACGTTGTTAGTATATTGGTTATTGATGGTACTGAACTGGCATCAGTATCTAATTATTGGAGGCGTATAAATAACATCAATATATAAATTATGGCAGGTGCGTAAATTACGTTGTTAGTATATTGGTTATTGATGGTACTGAACTGGCATCAGTATCTAATTATTGGAAGCGTATAAATAACATCAATATATAAATTATGGCAGGTGCGTAAGTTACGTTGTTAGTATATTGGTTATTGAAGGTACTGAACTGGCATCAGTATCTAATTATTGGAGGCGTATAAATCACATCAATATATAACACAGGGGTGATGCATAAATAATGCTAGAATATAAGATGGTGTGTAGTGCCTACTTTAACAAACAAAAAAGAAAGAAAAAGGATGTATTCGCATTTAATTGACATGAGTATATAAAATATAGAAACTCTTAACTGGCATCAATATACAAAATAAAGGAGGCGTTTAAATGACTACAGGATGTAAATTTTTGAAGGTGAGTGTTGCGTAAATATACGCGGTACCTAAATAACACTGGTATATAAATATGGGCGGTACCTAAATAACACTGGTATATAAATATGGGCGGTACATACATAATTATCATCAGGATATTAAATATGAATCGTCCTCAACTAACACCAATATCTAAACTATCTTTGGCGCTTATTTATTTTTGCACAGGGTTTACATGCATTCATACAACTGTTTGTCTAGTTCCTATAATATCCATACGCATGTGCATACAGAAATATTAAAACATACTGTAGGGTTATAATTAACTAGCAATGATGCAAAATATTATATATAATTCTGATCTTCCAGTTGCAACACATACTGTTATACAAGCTACAGATAAGGTACCTCAATACGTTACATTTTGCAATATAGACTGCTGCAGCCATACATATGCAACATATACTGGTACAGGTGGTTCAACAGAAAGGACATTTAGCTATAATTGTCAAAAACAATGCGAGTGTAATAAATGTCGAAATACGGAAGCCAATAAAACAGTTTCCTTCTGTGTGTATGGGAGGTCTGTGACAGCGTGACGTCATAGAGGTGACATATAATTAATAATCCTTACCTTGCGTTTCAGCGCCTTGTGCCATGTGGAAAATGTGAGTGCCGTTTCTGGGGTTTTTACCCTCCACCATTGTCTTGTTCACGATAATGGCCCACAGAACTGTAGCATCGTAAAGAAATGGGGCATAGGCGTCCAGCTAAAAGAAAAGTGAAACTTTAAACAAAATCTCACACAATGCATCCGACTGGATTCAGGCCGCAAAAAAATTGCTTTTATGAATTGATACTTAATCCTGGGAACCATTTTACGAAGCGGTCTTAGCGCTAAGACCACCTTAAACTGTGGATAACTACCTTATACACTTAAGGTGGTCTTCGTAAAACGGGGCCTAGGTGATTTATTTCAACACTCTGATAATAAGAATAATGGGTCAACCACAACCGCCACCTTTGTAATTGACAATTGCACTCAACGACACGACAAACTGCAAATATATTTATAGAAATAATGTTAAACTGTCATACTCAGGCACGGTAGAGGGGGTGGGGGTGGGGGCTCTAGCCACCACCTCCCCAATAATATTCTAAATCAGAAATATTATTGGTAATAAATCTTAATGCAAAGATGAAGTTTACTTGTAGAATGTAGGAAATTACCCCCGAACCCCCTAGAAACTTTATTTTGTGCCTCTATCTCAGTCAGCCCCACCCCCTCCCTGCTTGCCTCCGTCGTGCCTGACGCTGTTCTTTTTCATTATTATCACACTTCTTGTTTTCATACTGTCACATTTATTTTGATATTTTTTATGTTAACTGAGCATCAATACATCTTACTAAATGTACTTTTAAAAAGCAGGTCTCTACTATAATGCGTTTTATATAGGTCTAATAACTGAATGGTAAAAATATATCATATCTGTGCTATTATAAAACCAATGATTATATCCATCCTAGATCTAGGTCAAGGTCATAATCTGATCTTACATCTGTACCATCCGGGATCTGCCACATGGGTGACGTCAATTCTCCTGCTCGCTGGACAAGATTTATGAACTTCCGGTAAGTATTTCTGTCTGATCCAACCATTATGACCTGAAATTGTTTATAAGATGGCGTTATTAAAATAGATATACTATGTTTTATTTTATGTTTATTGTATAATTGCGATAATGCACACTCGGAAAATGGAACATAATGAAACTATAATCCGTCCCACAGGGAATGCCTTGTCAAGGCTATGGAATTTACTACAAGTTATTTATTTCTGAGCCCATTGTTTTGTAGCTTGCACACAAAAATAGTTGTTGTTTTTTTGGGGTTTTTTTTGGTCATTTTCAAAACACATTTTCTTTTTTTCTTACGCCAAACCAAACTAAAATAATTACAAAAACATTTTTGTAAGAGGATGGCACGGACTATAGTTTCAAAACTTTTGCATTGGATACATTCCTGGCTGTCTGTCTGTATCTGTCCGTCTGTCTTTCTTCCCTCTCATTCTCTCTTATGTTTCCGCATTTCTTTAATTAATTAATAAGTCAATCAATAATCCATTATTTATTTTTTGTTTCTTTTTGTCGTTTTCTTTATTAGGCCTTATTTTGTTTATAAAAAAGAGAGTAAATTTTACAATGTGATTATTTCTAGCTACTGGTCCCGTGCTTATAAAACCTTTAGAATTTAGACTCAATCTTTATATGACGTCATACGCATACAATTTGTATGGCGTTGCCATGACATTAAAGTCTCGGACTTTATTTGAGTCTCGAGTCAAGACTAAAGGTTTTATAAGCACTGGGTCAGATTTGTGCACACAATGAACATTATTTTAATACTATTCATTAAATACTTCTCTAGACCTTTGGATAACTTAATATACGTTATTACATCTTATCTATATATATATATATATATATATATATATATATATATATATATATATATATATATATATATATATATATATCATAGTCATTATGAAGAGGAAAACTGCGTCGTTAAAACGAGTTAGCTGTTCCGATAATCCGAACTAAAACGTACGTGGATGGCGGACTCTAAAACGAGTTCACTCCGATGAAGCGAACCAAAACGTACGTGTATGACGGACTCGAAGGCGAATCTCGCCTCCTCGTCGAACGTGTCGTTCCTCCTCCACCCCATCTCCGACAGCACGTCCTCCTCTAGGGCCTGCCCCGTGTACACCTGTAACAAACAGTCCAACCTGATAATACAGTACAGTCCAATCTGATAATAGAGTACAGTCCAACCTCATAATACAGTCCAACCTGGTAATACAGTACAGTCCAACCTGATAATACAGTACAGTCCAACCTCATAATACAGTTCAACCTCATAATAGAGTACAGTCCAACCTCATAATACAGTCCAACCTCATAATAGTCCAACCTGATAATACAGTACAGTCCAACTTCATAATACAGTAGTCCAACCTGATAATACAGTACAGTCCAACGTGATAATACAATATAGTCCAACCTCATAATACAAACCAACCTCATAATACAGTCCAGTGCAATCTCAATTTACAGTCCAACCTCATCATAGAGTACAATCCAACCTCATAATACAGCCCATCATGATAATACAGTACAGTCCAACCTCATAATACAGTACAGTCCAGCCTGGTAATACAGTCCAACCTGATAATACAGTACAGTCCAACCTCATAAACAGTCCAACCTGGTAATACAGTACAGTCCAACGTACAGTTCAACCTCATAATACAGTACAGTCCAACGTGATAATAAAGTACAGTTCAAACTTATAATACAGTCCATACATTTAGGTTCATAAAAACCTACAAAAAAGCATGAATTAATTGACATTAATTGGCTTTGATCTGGGGGGGGGGGGGGAGAGATAGAGCGAGAAAGGAAAGATAGAGAGGGGGTTGAGCCGAGGGAAGACATACAGAAGAAGGAGAGAAAACAGCGATCATTTATGGTGCAGTAACAGATGAGGCTGATACATGTTCAACGTGTTTCTTTTCTTTAAAAACAACATAAAAGTATCTGCTGAACAAAATAAAAAGTATAATGAAACTGTTGTGTCCTCGATTTTAAACAAAGAGATTGAACCACTTTTCACAGCGTTTATTAAACTTGCCATATTCACAATTTTTTAAATCAGTGTATTTTTCGAGTTCGAAATTAGTTTTTTAGGATTTGTTCGATAGTTTGTATATGTAAATATTTGTGGAATATTTTCGTATTATAAATATAATACATTATGTTGAAAGTTAACCAATTCACAACATAATTTAGTTCGCCATCATCCACAATCCCAAACATAATTACATTTTTATTGAGTTTGGTGCCAATTTCTCACTTTATTGCAATAATAAAAAAGGTGCCGCAGCGTCTCCGGTTTATTATTACAAAAAAGTACATTTGTTTGAATCTACAAAATGAACAATCTAATTAAAATTAACTCCACTGGTTAATTACCATTACCTGTCGATCTAACAGCACCCCGTTGGAGCTCATGTCCAGTTGACCTTTCATTCGACCAATCAAATCTTACTTGCAAAATCATGCCAGTGATTTGAAAAGATTTTGAAAACATTCAAGATTATGCTGATGGTATACGAAATGATTCGGGTGAATTACAATCTAATTAAAATTAGCTCTACTGGGTCTACCAGTAGATCTAACAGCATTGCGTGGACTTCCACGTCCAGGTGACATTTCATCTATAAATAACAATTTAAATATCGACCAATTACACTTCGCCTTTTATAGCGTTATTCGGGAGCATGCAAATTCTAAAAATATCGGGCGAGACTATTTAAGAAATAGGCGAACTTGTTGGTCTATTTCAATAGTGAAAAAACAGGGGAAAAGTTTAGTAATAAACTCTGGATTGTATACTAGTATAAAGAGATTTTATGGCTGTGCCATCACGTTGCTTTTTTTTATTATCTTTGCCGGAAAGTAATTTCAATATAAAATTTTATATAAAATTCGTTTCAAGATGAACAAAAAACCCGTGATGGTATTTCTAGAATTTGTATGTTCCCAAATAGCGCTATAAAAGGCGAAGCGTAATTGGTCGATATTTAAACTGTTATTAATAGATGAAATGTCACCTGGACACGGGAGTCCACGCAATGCTGTTAGATTTACTGGTTTACTGGTAGACCAGTTGAGCAAATTTTAATCAGATTGCAAAATGAAACAAATGAAGAAATGTATTAGTGGCAAGAATGCTATGGGGTAATCGGTATTGAAACCATATTAAAGTTGTATTGTAAGGTCATGATCTCAAGGCGCCCCAACCTTGTCATGGCCATATTGCTCGGGGGGGGGACAATAAAAAACAAAAACAAAAAACTCCCCAAAACCCCCCCCCCCAAAAAAAAAAAAAACCCACCCCAAAACAACCCGAACAAACAAAAAACAAACAAACACACAACAAACAATTAAATTTGTATCTTTCAGACATTTAAATGGCAAAAATATGATATTTTTCATAGATATAGCAATCGTAGTTCAAACCCTTATTTGCGTATTTTATCTCTGATTTTGGACTTATGCTTTTATAGTTTAATATGTTATACATTTCTTTACATCCTGTATTGTTATTTAACACACTTTTTTTAATTTTGAAAGGTAAAATTAGAGTTTGGATAGAAACAAATGTATTCTTAATAATGATACAGTCCAACCTTAGTCCGATGGGTTAACCACTACACCACGGAGGCCGGCCTGGCTATACGTTTTTACGGCTGAATAAACTAGTACTAGTGGTAGTACTAGACCAAATAACTTCCGGCTGGGTCAAAGTTCGAGGTGCACCGAACTTTTGATAGAGAAGTGAACACCACAAGTCCTGTGATTGGTTATAAATGTGAGTGTGTTGGTTGTAAAAAATAATAGTTTTATCTGGGTTAAAAAAAAAAGCAATTTTATTTCATCTAGTACCAATGTGTCAAGTAGCCTTGTGCTTGAAACATGTATGGGGTACCTGTAAAAAAAAGTACTAGAATTTTGTGCGGAACTAGGGTAGTCATAGACGCTACCCGTTATCTCAGAAACGAGCAGCTTGACCCCCATTTTTTTCTGATTCACTTTAAGTGTGAGGGGTGGTAGTATTTATATCTGTGGCGTTTATGTCGGTTGATACGTTGCAGGTAGGAGTTTTAGCCACATATGTTACTATTGTCGTCTATGGGATTTGATTTGGTAGTATACACCCTAGTATACTGGACTGGTCAGCTGTCAGCTGTCAATATAACGGCCTGGGGCTAGGGCGAGGACTGCCATCATATGTTGAAGGTTTGAGAAGCCAATAAATATCAACAACGAAAAATAAACATATAGATGCATGTATTTTTGTCATTTGTTTACTTGACCTGACAGTCAGATGGTATGTAAACATGTGATTTAGTCACGATTACTTTTTATGGTTCCTGTACTAACAAATATGGTTGGTCAGGCTGAGTCGCAATTAACTTTAGCCTCGGGCTGGTGGGTTAGTGATCGCATTAATATCTGTAATGATCTCTTATGTCTGTAACAGACTGTACAATCGAATTCCCAAGTGCAGATACATATCATTTCATTATCAAGACTTTAATTTCATTTTCAATACTTTCACCCTCGGTTATTATAATATATAGAGTTAAAGTGTGTTTTGTTTAACGACACCACTGGAGCTATTGGATGTCAAACATTTGGTAATTCTGACCGTAGTCATCAGATGAAACCCGCTACATTGTTCCTAATGCAGCAAGGAATCTTTTATATGCACTTTCCCAAAGACAGGAAAGCACATACCACGGCATTTGACCAGTTATGTTGCACTAGTTGGAACGAGAAAACCCCAATCAGTTGAATGGATCCACCAAGATGGTTCGATCATGTGACGCAAGCACTTCACGCGAGCACCGACTGAGCTAAATTCCGCCCCTATCAAGACTTTCACCCTCGCTTATAATACATAGAGGATCCAAGACGTGCAGCTAGTGACCTTGAAACAACTATGTCTGAAACTGAAAGCATTCAGGTGATCTGAACAACAAAACAAATAATCGCTTTTCATTTCGTATCTTTGCACAAAGTAGAGTCTAAGGGATGTTTACACAAGGTTGTGTCTGATCCCACGCATCTGCCATTTCATGGGACGATACATTATTTGTAGTAGGACGATATGTGGTTGTGACTGATACAAATGTAAACAGTGATTCTGTGAATTAAAGTAAAATCTGTAATACCACAATGAGGATAATATTAAAAAGCGATTCTTACGTCGCCGTTGATGCAGAGGAAAGCGTAGTCGCCGTTTGTTAACCCCATCCGGTGAGCCACGAGGATGTAGCGCCTCATGCTGAGCCAGGGAACAGCGAAAATAATCACTGAAAAAAACAGAAAACAAAAACATGCAATAATTTTTACTGTTATCATTGCAATACCCCCCGCCCCCCCCCCCCCAAACCCGCATGAACATTTAACAATCATTACAATGAAGAAATAAATATTGAAAAGAAAAGAAAAATACGTGAGAACTGTAATAAATCTTACAAAATATGCAAGAATCCTGAACTTAATCACTGCAAAATATGATAGAATATTTAAGTAAAACACGGGTATCCAAGTCCTGCTTAAAAATAAATTGAGCCGAATTTAATAAACCTGTTTTTTCTTAAACGCAGGTGTTTAAGCATTGTAAGACATGAACAGGCTTTTAAATTTGGCCCATTAATTTTAAATATATAACTTAAAGTAAGTGTCTTTCTCCATAGTTACTAACTTTTTAGCATTCGTTTTCTCGGTATAGTGTAGATCTATGTGTTGTAACGGATCTGGGATTGTGTAAACAGATGGGGAAAAGACGAGTCTTTACATGAGATATTGGAAGTAGGTACCGGCCTCGGTGGTGTCGTGGTTAAGTCATCGGACATAAGGCTGATAGATACTGGGTTCGCCACCCGGCACCGGCTCCCACACAGAGCGAGTTTTAACAATTCAATGGGTAGGTGTAAGACCACTGCACTCTCTTCTCTCTCACTAACCACTAACCACTGCACTAACCCACTGTCCTGGACAGACAGCCCAGATAGCTGAGGTGTGTGTCCAGGACATTTGAAGCTTAATTGGATATAAGCACGAACATAAGTAAAAATGAAATAAAAGTAAGTTCTAAGAGACGTGAAGTACGGTCGGAAGAAAGTCTTGGATCATTTTACGGACTACAAGGGCAATACCAAAACTTACACGGTTACTAATCTGAATCCGCTATTGTTAAATAGATGATTAAAGATGCTGTAATACATTTTCTTTTTGTTAAATGCCTATGCACTGTATTAATTTTACTATATTCATCCTACATGTAGTTAGGGATTTATCACAAAATTTGGATTTTTTCATCGTAATAAAATCCTTGTTGACCATGACAGCGTACATCTATCGTCCGATTTATCACGGAAATTAATCAATGGAAAAAATGGGTTAAATGAAAGTTGTATTAGAATTCAAATTAAGGCTCTAAGATTTGTAACTTCAGAATACAAAAAGCTAACAAAATAATTTTAAAACAAGACTTACCTCTAGCATACTTCTTGATCTGTTCTAAAATTAGTGATTTCAGAAATAAAAAACCTACAATTTTGTTTTTAAATGGACTTACCTCTAGCATATTTCTTGATCTGTTTAAAGATGTTTTGTATTTCCTCGTCAGTGGTCGCCTGGGAGACGGGGTGCTGCGAGCGGATGATGTGGTTATCGGACACGACGGACATGTAGATGGCGTCCTTGACCGCCTGGTAGGCGATCTCCTTGTCGTACACCATCGCGAAAATCTTCCAGCCGAACATGCTCGACACGTAGCGCATCGTCGTCGCTGAAATCATCAGTTTATTAATCATTCACCAGTCAATCCGTCCGTCCATCCATCCATTATTTTATCCATCCATCCATCCGTCCATGCGTCCATGTATTCATCCTTCCATTCATCAACCCATACACCAATCTATCAATCCAGCCAGCCAGCCAGCCATCCACCCATCTATCCATATACCCATCCATCCACACACCCATCCATCCATCAATCCATCCATCTATTCGTCCTTCCATTCATCAACCCATACATCCATCTATCAATCCATCCATTCATCCAGCCATCCATGCTTGGTATACGTTTAGCTGCATGGGTGTCATTGTAGTTTATTACACCCGTGATATAATAATTACAACTAATCAGTTGGGCTGCAGTGGAAAAGATGAAATGCCACAACGATATAAAGATGTTGTATATAGTTTTACTCTCGCATACCTCCAAAAGAGTGGCTTGTGTACTTCAATACATTGTGGTATTATTTTATTATTATACTATTATATAAGGTGAAACATAAATAAGGAATTTGTCCGTGCAGGAATGTTTTCACAATACACCGGAAATATGACAGCGCAAGTAGTCTGCCGTTTGACTCTAATTATTTCATACCAGACAGCTTTGAAGTGGCAACTATTAGACAGAAGTTGACAGGGGAGAGCATGAAGTTTGCAAACATGTGTAACTTGTTGACATTGATAATTCCGGGTCATGCAAAAGTAGTGTTTTTTTGGTGTAAAATGGGTGTACCCCGGTCAGGTTTAGTTGATGTGTTTTGTTTAAAACCAATCCTGGAAGAAAGAGTTGGACAAATGGGGTAATCCTGCTCATGGTATGTTGCCTTCAGGAAGGTAAAGGTACATAAACAAAATCCTTGAGCCTACTGATATTAATGCTATGGCCACTAACGCTATACAGAAACCGATAGCGTAAATTAATATAACTGCGGTCTGTGGCCAACTGGGGAGGTGCAAGAGTTCTGTACACCAGTGTATCTATTAATAACCACCACCACTACCAACTAACCATTAACCCACTGCCCTAGATAGTCAACGCAGATAGTTGATGTATGTAACTGAACATTAATTAGATATCATCACGAAAGTGAAGATGAAATGAAACTCACAAAACTGGTTGAGCGGTCCCAGCAGTCTGACAAGGGTGGTGTATATGGATCTGTTCCTGAGATCGTGATCGTTGGACACCCAGCCGAACACTGGGATGTTCCAGTGAGAGGCTAGCTGCGCAACCGGTCGCATTCCTGTAAGAAACAAATTTGTTACCCATATGGTCAAAAATATCTTGGTACATATCAAAATGATACGTCCCACTAGAACGCCAAGTGGGATGTAACACTTCTATGTCACACGATGACTTCATCGATTGGCGCACTACAACCTTACCGGAACGTTAACCAAACGAATTGAGCGATATAAATTAAGATCGATTTTGAGTAATAAATAGGATATTAAACTCACTACAATTTGGTATCATGTTTATGTCCCTCGTGAAATAATTTTAATTTTCACTCGCTAAAGCTCGCAACAACTAAAATTTATTTCACTCGTGATATAAACATGATACGAAATGGAAGCTCGTTTGATATCTTGT